>NC_049256.1:19148456-19211291 GCF_011100685.1 Canis lupus familiaris | reverse complement strand
CAACTCTTTTCCATCTTTGGATTCTGTAAATCCATATAATCCTTTGCTTTTCTGCTCTGATGCACCAGCTCATACTCTTGTCATTTTGCCTTTTGCAAGCATATATTAAAAATTAAGCTTGGACTCCTGGATAGCTCAGTCAGTTAAGCATCTGTCTTTAGCTCAGGTCATGATCCCAGGGTACCCTCATCAAGCCCCACGTTGGGATCCTTGCTCAGCAGGGAACCTGCTTCTCCCTTTGCCTGCAGCACCCCCCCTGCCCCCCAGTGCTGTCTCTCTCAGTCAACTACATAAATCAAATCTATAAAATATTAAACCAAATTTCATTTTGCTTGGAAACTATTTACTAATGGACAGATTATGAGATGCAAGTGTGAGTTTTACAGTATATGTGATTTTGCTTCCAAGTGCACTAAGCCAAGTGCAGTATTAGAAACCTGGGGTCAGAGTCAGGGACTCTTCATTTTCCACCCAAGGAATAACTTGTCTAACCCCTCAGTAATGTCTAAATTACAGTGACATGTAATTTACAAATACATTAAGATGAAAGTTACTTCTAAGTTTTCTGGCTCACCAATAGTACTAATTATTTGCAAATATAGATTCATAAAGTCATTTACTTGGTTAAAATGTTACATGACAGATACACAATGTAACAGAGCACATGATTTTCCCAATTCCTTATTTAATGGAATGGAACACAATGAATGCCCAATCATCTTGGCTAAAGTACTCAGGCAAAGGCATCATATACATGAACACTCCACAAAGTACCAGCACTGCCTCCTAATAACTCTATCAGAATTGGGAGGTACACCAAACATCTCCACCTAACCAGAATCCGGTTTGAACCTTGGCTTAACCATTCCATCTGCAGTGAGGATGTGTTTCATGTCAATAGTTTAATGCACCTGTGCCTTTCTTCATGCCTTAAAAATGATCATTGTGCCATGTGATCAAACACTGTCGTGTTATGGGTGACGAGAGCGGAGAGGCAGTTATTAGTTTTAGGCCATATGGTGATATATGTTGCAGTGAGTCGGCATATCAAGTTTGTCTGGTAAGACTGAAAAGAGTGCTATGAATCTAAATATGGAAAAAAATTCAGAGAAGGTAGACTCCTGTCCAGGAACCAACAGATCGAAAGAATCAGCTATTGTCTCTTAAAAGGCAGGGGAAACTGGTTTGTTAGTGAGCTAGGCTAGTTGGGTGTGGTGTGAGTTTTCTACTAGGGCAGCCTCATTGCATTAAAAAAATGCAATTATAGCTATGACAATTTTTAGAAATTGAATTTGCATTTTCTTATGAACCTTCTGTGAAGTGTCTTTTACTAAATATCATTTTTGTCCTCCTCTAACAACTTCAGTTTATTACTTGCTAAATTAGAGGACAATAGTTCCAGATTCATCTCCAGTGAGTAACTTGACTCATCACAGTAAATTTAACACGGTCTGGTTAATACCTACCCCCATTTCCAGGAAACTGAAGTTTCTACAGGCACTCATTAAACTACAGTGGGACCTTTGGTTAAACGACAGTGGCCACCCACTTATCCACCCTTCACCCTTATTACCGCTTCAAGGAATCTGAGTTACAAGATGTCATTGGTTCTATGTCCTAAGATTACATTGAGAACGATGGGTCTCCCTCTCATCACTCACTTTTTCAGGTTTATATTTCCTTACCTAGAAATTTCAATATGATACTAAAACATGCTTGCATGTCTATTCTCCTTTTTGGGATATTGCTTCAAAGTGGCTCTGTCCTTATACTTTGAGGACCAAAAAGACAAGAGAAACAGGAAGGGGAATGAAAGAGCAATCCAATGATTATTGTAGGGGATGCCTGCAAATAAACTGAACTTCACCTAGTATTTAAACTGACTGAGGAGAGCATCGCTTAGAAATTAAGGACAAAAGCTTTCAATCTGGCAATGACCAGAAATGAAACCTTTTCTGTAAAAACCCTACACCAAGTGTTTGCCGGTAGGGTGATATGTGTCTTCCTTGTCTCCCTCATCAATCCTTCAAGGAGACATGGCTTTGTTTAATTTATGTGGCTAGCTTGTGAGTCTGAGAAAGAGCTGTTTGTAAGAATAGTAAATCAAAATAATGTCAGAGTCACTTCGAACAGTGTTTTCGAAATTCAAGTTCGGAACAAGTAGTTCAGGCTACCAGTACTGTTAGCCTCACATCTGCTTTCTGTCCCAGCTGTGGCTTCAATAACATCATGCAAGAAACCAGAAGGGCAACTCCATTTCCATAGGTTACTTTGACCTTGCAGAAGTGGAGAACTTTAAAAAAAAAGAAAAGAAAAGAAAAGAAAGAAAGAAATAAAAAAGAAAACCTAAAAAATAAAGAAAGAATGAAAAGAAAGGAAAGGAAAAACAAAACAAAACAAAACAAAAAAACAAGTCATCTTGGTTTGGGCTGAGGAATTAAATAAACCCAGATAAAAATCACGAAGTGAGTGTCATTGAAATAAAGTGATTTTTTTTTTTTATCGCAAGGCTATTTTCAGCTAAGTTCACTCTAATTCTTATCTTTATTCATCCTACAGGTTATAGATAATGCATGACCATATTAAAATTCTCTTCTTGATCTGAATCTCCCTATCTCTGGTAGACAAGCAGGGTCCTTGACAGCTTGATTGTATGTGTGTTGTTTTTTAAAAGACAATAACACAAAAGCTTTAAAGTTGGAATTTCCTGATTACTTCAAGCCAAGTTCTATAGACTGCATCAATCTTGCACAACAATTTTAGAGAGCAACAATAATGGGACAAAATAATCTGGAGTCAATAGCAGAATTAAGGAATAGGCGATCTGGTTGTTTTTTTTTCTTTTAAATGTTTACTTAAGTATAATATATATATACAGAAAAGTAAAAAAAAAGTTTGGTGAATCTGCACAAAATGCACACAGCCCCATAACCATCAATCAGATCAAGAAATAGAACGTTGGGGTACCTGGGTGGCTCACTGGTGAGTGTCTGCCTTTGGCTTGGGTCATGATCTTAGGTTCCTAGAATCAAGTCTCACATGGGGCTCCCCTCAGGGAGCTGCTTCTCCCTCTGTGTATGTCTCTGCCTCTTTCTGTGTGTCTTGCATGAATGAATAAATTTTTTTTAAAGAAATAGAACATTAACAGGTACCCACGAAGACTCCCTGGCCCTGCCCACACATGCAATCTTCTCCAAAGTAATCACTCTATGGCTTCTTTCTCCATTGTCCGGGTTAGCCAGAATTATACAGCATGTCTTCTTTTGTGTCTGGCTTCTTTTTACTCTACAGTGTGTTTGCAGAGTTCCATTTATATATCTAAAATATATCAAGTGACCATTAATATTTGGCTCTCACAAATAGCACCATGACCAACATTGCTTTGTCACAAATACATAATCATTTCTGCTGAGCACATGCTTTGGGGTCATAAAGTATGCGCCTTATACACATTTGTAGATACTGCCAAACTGTTTCTTAAAGTGGCTTTATCAATTCACACGCCCATCCAAAGTGTGGGAAGCTTCTAGTTGTCCTGTGTCCCCATAATCCCCTGGTTTTTGTCAGCCTTTGTTATTTTAGTCAATTTGATGGGTGGAAAGGGCTTTCACATTTTAGTTTTAATTAGAATTTCCTTGACAACTAATGAAGGTGGACAATTTTCATATGTCTATAGGCCATTTGGATGTGTTATTTGGAAGGGCTTGTTAAAATCCTGAGCTCATTTTTCTACTGACATGTCTTTTCATTATTAACACACAGGAGTTTTTTTTATGTATTTCTGGTATAAGTCTTCTGTGATATATATGCATTGTCACTAGACTCCCCCTCTCTGTACCTTGCCCCGTCACTCTTCTAATGGTCCTTTAATGAACATGTGTTTTAATTTTAATTTTTCCCGATTTACCAAAATTTTCCTTATAAGCGGTGTTTTCTGAATCCTATTTAAGAAATTATTTCCTGGGATGCCTCGATGGCTCAGCAGTTGAGCATCTGCCTTTGGCTCAGGGTGTGATCCTGGAGTCTCAGGATCGAGTCCCTCATTAGGCTTCCTACAGGGAGCCTACTTCTCTCACTGCCTATGTCTCTGCCCCTCTCTCTGTGTGTCTCTCATGAATAAATAAATAAAATCTTTAAAAAAAAGAAATAATTTCCTATGCAAATTACATGGAAATACTCTGCTATCTTCTTGGGGCCTTAGGGTTCATACTTTTCTCATTCAGATCTATACACCACGTTGAATTATAAATCATATTGATTTTCCTTTTATAAATATAAACCTCACCCAACTCCATTCATTGAAAATATAATCCTTTCCCTCACTGCATTGCAGTGACACCTTTGTTATATATTTCAAGAGACTGTATATTTGTGGGTTTATTTCTGGATTCTCTATTCTGTTCCATTGGTCTATTTGTCAGTAAGTCAATCCCATACTGTCTTAATTATACAGCTTTACAATAAGTCTTGGTATCTGGTAGCACAAGTCCTCTGACTTTGTTTTTCAAGGTAGCATTTCATTGACATATATGTTTTTGAATAAACTTGACAACCCCACCACAGCAATACCCCAGCAACAAGAAAACTTTTTGTAAACATGGAATCTGCTTTTATTTATTTACAGACTCTGATTTCTGTCAACAGAGCTTCTAGTTTTTTAGTACAGAGGTCTTGCACATCTGTTCGAGATATTTGACAATTTTTGAGCTATTGCAAATGGCACATATTATATTTTAAATTTTATAATGACTTGTTTCATTTGGTTCATTTTGCCCATATCTTATCCCTGAACAATTTAGTCTACTATAAAGTACTCAAAAGTGGAAATTGAGGGGCGCCTGGGTGGCTCAGGTGCATTGAGCTTCTGTCTGACTCTTATTTTGGCCCAGGTCATGATCTCAGGGTCTTGAGATAAAGCCCCACATTGGGCTCCATGCTCAGTGGGAGTCTGCTGGAGATTCTCTCTCTCTCTCTCTCAATCTTCCTCTCCCCCTGCTCACACACACACTACTCTCTCTCTCCCTCTTGTTCTCTCAAATAAATAAATAAATCTTTTTTAAAAAAAGATGTCTCTTTAAAAAAAAGTGGAAATTGAGACCTACTTAGATTACAAGTAACTATTTTGTTAATAGGACAACCTTTGTACATATGAAAGAAAAACGTGCTTTGGCAGAGACACTAACTATATTTGCCCCATAGTGATCCTAAAGGTAATGAGAGAGGAAATGAGGATTTTTGCTTCCACACTAAGATTGTCTCTTACCATGAGACTGTGTGTGGCAATCTCAGAATAACTCAAAGGGAATGCATTAAGTGGACTAAATCAGTGGCTACAATGAAGGTACAAAAAGTGGGCACATAACTACCCCCGCAGTGCCAAAACTCCTTCAGTTGTAAATAAGCCAAACTGCTAGTTATTTGTCTACTGCTCTATCATTATCTTGTGTGCATCCATCTCCACAGAGGCTGTCAGGTTCATATATGGTTGCGTGTGGTGAGGTGCTGTACTCTCCTAAGAGTCAGTCATATCAGTTATGGAACTAACTGGTTGGAGGGATAAAACAAGTGGCCTGTTTGAGCAGAATAGGGTGATGGAATTGGGGAGGCAGAGGGAATGGAGGAAAGGCAGCAGAGAATCATAAAGAATCAAAAGTTGCGCAACTCGATGGTCGTTTCCATCTGTCCTGCAGCTTGCTTGGTAAGTCCCACATTTCAGCAATGGGACTCCTACTACTCTTTCTTTCCTGGCTAATGCACATGGAAAATCTGTACAGCACAACCAGTAAAATAAACCCTAGCCCAGGGAACAATCTTCTTTAAGCCCAGAAAAAGTAAATGTAATATGTAAATAAAATTTCTGTGCCCTTGTATGTATACTTCTGACAATAAGAGCAAATATATGAGTTGTGCTGAACAGAGTAATCTCATCTTACAAGAAAAACTGACACTCAAGGAAATTAATGACCAAAGGCTTCATCGAGAAACTGGATTTCAGGACTTTGATTCTATTTTAGAACTCTTTCCTTAAAACTATTTTGATATTTTAATTTTATTCTTCCAAGAAATGCCTCTTGGCATCCAAAGCATGAAAGTATGACTTAGAACATTTCTGAGGTGCATCTACTCTTCTTCTTACACGGTAAGCATTTGTCTACTTTTGGGTATTTCAGCATTTCCAGAGGCATGGCCTTTGGGTAGTATCTTCCCTTAGGCCTTGCATTTTGGCTTTCGCTCTCTGAGAGGGGCCAGAACAGTGTAAGAGCAACTCAACTACACAGAGGGCAGAACGTGGCCCTTTGTTGACAATGGAGCATTATTAGTGATATAAGCAAAGTGGTTAATTAGATCCAAAGCAACTTCTGAACACCAAAGAGAAAAGATTGAAACAGAATAAAAGTGCAAAGAAACATGATCAGAACTGACAAGCACGCACCAGGGCCTGAAGCATGGCAGACATAACTGAAAAGCAGAAGGCTTGCTTAGACAACCCTACATTTTATTTTCCCTCCTTCTTGCTTTAGTTTGCTTGGAGGTTTTTGTTTTTCATTTTTGTTTGTTTGTTTCCTGAAATCAAATTAACAGTATTTATTGGCTTCGGCAGCTATGGGAACGCTAGGGTGTAAAACGATACCACAAACAGGAAAGAAATGACTGAACCATGGGTCTGGACATGTCATTTCTCAGTCCCCTATTCTAAACACTGTGTGACTTCAGTCAAGGTGCATGACCTCTCCCACCTGCTGCAGACTCATCCCTACAGTGAGAGTGTTCAGCTGGATGTTATCCAGTGTCCTGGCTAGCTCAGTGATCCTATGAACTCTAGAATAGTGAGGAGGAGAGAAGTCGAGGCATAAAGTCGTTGATGATGACCCTAAAAGGGCTTCTGGAGGTTTGCCTCATTTGGACTTATTTTTCCATTCCCAAAGCCTAGAGGTGAAGTTTTAAAGGCCACAAGCTGAAAGGCTTTGGAGAAAAACTATTTTGAATGTTTGCATGAAAGTCCTTGAGATACTATGTGGAGTATAAGAATCTCGATTGGCACAGTCTTGTTGCAGAGGAGTTTCACTCTCCTTGGAGAGTTGCGCTGCACAAATATGCACTAATGCTGCAAGAATCCAAATAAGGCTGAATGAAATGCAAATGTTACAAAAGCGTAAAACATTGGCCATGGTAGGAAATCAGAGATACATGGTCTGCAACTGGAGAAGCACTGAAGATAACCTTGAAGAAGAGTTTGGAGAATAAACTTCTCAATAGACAGATGTACAGAAGGCAGAGCATACTGTTGACAGGAACAGATGATCGAGGTTTTGGATGTATAGAAATGAAGGTGACATCTCCCAAGAAGAGTGAGAAGAAAGTAACATTGGATCAGAGGGACTGTTTGCAGCCCTAGAGGGAGGTAGTAGGAAGAGTCAGGGAGCATATTTTGTAAATACCCAGGCTGAAGAGGATCGACTTCTCCTGATAGTTTATAGGGAGCTAGCAATGGGAAAAGATTATGGGAGACAATTTAATCTTTTAGAAAGATTGAACAAGGGCCAATTGGAAGAATTGATTAATTAAAAAATGAGATGGATAACAAGGGTCAAATTAGTTATCTATTGCAATTGTCAGGCATAAATGAAGACCTAAAGCAGTAAAATGGAAAAATCTAATATTGAAGGGTCTTCCTCACTACAGTCTCCCTTTTGCTGTCCCCCTTTCCCTTTCTGATCTCAAGAAGCCTCTGAGTAATGAGGTAATATAAAATTGTACTTTCACTTATCAAGCCTAAACAATGACCCACCCCCCGTTGGTGGTCTTCAGTCGGATGACACAGAATTGATTTTGTAGCTTGTCTCATGGGGGCCTCTGGGAAAGTGTTCGTTCGAGTGACCTTTTGTTTTCACAATTATGGACATATGACCCAATCCCCACCCTTAGTTCAAAAAGAAAACAAATCCTCTTCATTACTTGGTTGGCTCTCCTCACTTCTTGATCTTGGCCAATTTTTTTTTTCCAGGGTCTCCTTCTATCCGTTCTCCTCCCACAATAATACTCTTAGATGTTTTGTTTCCTGGGAGCCAAAAGACAGACTCTTTATGTGGTGAAAAAAGAGTAGATCTCACCAAAATCACTCCGGACTAATGTCCATAGCCAGTGATAATCATTCCACTATCTGAAAGAAAAATGTGATTTCACCACAAACACTCCCATGATGATTCAGCCTTAAACTCTTGCCAAAGGAGGACTGCGCCATATTTTCTCCCCCCTCTCCTCAGCATGCAGGCTGCTGTGAAGAAGCATCTGCTGCCTAATTCTTTCTATATTAGGATAAAAAGCTTTTGGCTTGCTGATTTCAGGCCCTGAGGAAAAGAGAGAGACGAGAGTTTCTCATAACGTCTTTATTGCACAACCAATCGGTCTGTGTCCTGGGAACCCCAGGCATGTACTCAGGGATGAGCCACAAGACCAATAGCACAGAGGATGATGGGGTTGAAAGCTGGACAAGACACCACTCACTCTGGGGATACGGATGGTATCTATTAGCTAGAATCCTTCCACTGGGGTTGCTTTAACACCCAGACCATTTTAACTGGCTTCTTATCATATTTGGGAAGGCCTGCTTTTCCTGAAGATTAACCAGACATGGCTTTGATCCTCACAGTTCAAAATAAGGGATTGGAGAGCCAGATGAAAAAGAATGGGGTCTGGGAAGAAAAATGTTCATTCCAAAGATGGGTCTGTCCTTGAGACACCTGCTGAAAGCACCTCAAGGAAAAAACGTTGAGGGGGTGGGTGGGTATTCCCAATTATTTCTATCTGTGCCCCTGGGGCTGCCTTTTGCTGAAGACAGTGGCTTGATGTTTATGTTAAGATTCCTGACCCAGGGCATGATCCTGGAGTTCTGGGGTCGAGTCCCACATCGGCTTTCCGCATGGAGCCTGCTTCTCCCCTCTGCCTCTGTCTCTGCCTCTCTCTCTATGTGTGTCTCATGAATGAATAATAAAATCTTAAAAAAAAAAAAAATCCTGACCGGATATGGAACTGGAAGCTGAGGGAAGGTAGGATTGTCCGAGGACCATGGACCTGTTAGAGGTTGTTGGCCTATGTCTCTTGTTGAGGAGACTAAGTAGGGAAGCTCTGGCAAAATGATTGTTGTCTATCTTTCCCTCTCATCCTGCAGCTCTCTGCGTGCTGGTGACCCGCAAGCTGCATGCTGCAAGCACTGGCAAGCTGCATCACATCTCTGGACACCAGAAGTGAATAAGGAAGCTGCAAGAATCTCCCAGAAACCAGTCGCATCTGTAGAGCTGGGAGTTGTGTTTTTGTTTTAGTCTCATAAAATAGTGGTGACAAGAATAGTTGTCGTTGTTTGCTATGATTTGTCAAGTTGGCCCCATTTGATGTCTTTCCTATCATGCTAGAATGCCCTCCTGGACATGAGGATCTAAAGATGGGACATGCTTTGAGCTAGCAAATCCCTATGTCTACTCCTTGCGATTTAAGCACTATAGAGAATGCAGCTATTTTGTTTGATAAGGTGGAGTTCAAAGCCACAGTGAGGCATATCACAAAAGGACTCAGTAAAAAGAAAAAAAGAATAAGAAAAAAGAAAAAAGGAAAGAAAGAAAAAGCCGACGTGATGGAGGAGGAAGAGTTATTAAGTGATAAACATACGCTTCTCCACAAAGCTCATGCTTGATGCCTCTAGTCATAACATACGAGCTCTGAGCTTACCATGCAGCTCTCAAAAGACTTCCCCTTTGGGTTGTGGGCAATTCACAGATTTCAGCTTCTTGCTCCCTGGTTGGGGTTGATGGGCCAGGGAACAATTTTTATTAGGTTTCAATGCATCTGCAGTGCTTAAATACGAGACTGAAACAGGCACTTGTTCCGGGCTGTAGGGTGATAAGTTGCATTAATTTTTATTTTAGGTCTGTCTCCAAACATGGCTTGTATAGACTAATAAAAAGCAATTTTTCTAAGTTCACAAAAAACAATGAGCACAGTCAAGCATAAATATCTTACAACCAGGGCCAGAGGAAAAATTATGACTAAAAAATCTGCTGAAAATGGCACAAAAAAACACAATACCTGGATGCTGCCTTTTCAAGGTAAATTACACTCTTACCTAATGGAAGATTCTATCAATGCAAATTTCCACTAGTGATTCCTCCCTGTTTCTCGGCTATCTGTGGTCAGAACTTTGGCTCCTAACCCTTCCCTAATTTATGAACATCCTACTCCGGAGGATGAACCCTCAAAAACTCCGCTCTTTGGGTAATACCACCCATGAATATCAGTTCCTCACACTTCTATGTACCTGTTCAGAATATACTAGGAAAACATTGAAACCTTAATAGGAAATCTTTCAGGCAAATTATTCCATTGTCATATCTCTGGCGAGACAATCTTATACGTGGATGAGCATAATCTCTGTGACCATAAAAACATGTAAAGTATTTTGGATAACTGTCTTATTAAAGCTATTCCTAAAGGTTTTCACATAAGCAGCAACCGCTACGTTGTTATACAGTTATAATGTGTATGTGAAATGCATGATCTCAATTAATTTTAATGTTATGTATCAAAAGAACTTTTCCAGAAGTTTAAAAGAAAATCAATGACTCTACAAAATCTTTTGTTTACTTATTGCCAAACATCCGATGACCCCAGAGGGCTGACAACGGTTTTGATTTTGATTCTGCTAGTCTGGGATCATGCAGTTACCCTTTACCTTTAGAACATAAATCATTGCTCTTACTACTTCCATGAATTCCATGTTTCAGCCACACTTTTAGCCTGACGTGAGGATTTTCCATCTTCATGTCATGCAAGGAAAAGAGGCAAAAACAGATAAAATATCCAGGAATTTTATACTTAGACAAAGCATCTTGACTATCTTAGGCTTTCAGCTGGTTAAACTTTCCTAAGACAGTGCTCATTTTTGTGGTGTTTTGTTTTTTAGAAAGATAAAAGCAGTACTTAGGGTTCCTGGGTGATTCAGTCTGTTAAGCGTCTGCCTTCAGCGCAGGTCATGATCTCAGGGTCCTGGGATCGAGCTCTGAATCAGGCTCCCTGCGTAGTAAGGAACCTGCTTCCTCCTCTCCCCTCCGCCCTTCCTCTTGCTTGTGCTCCCTCTCACTCTCTTAAATAAATAAATACAATCTTAAAAAAAAAAATAAAGATAAAAGCAGTGCCTAGAATTGAGTTGGAGGCCCTACTCATAAGGTAATCCATGCACATGATACCTTTGTATCTGACATTTTCCTCACTTTTGTAACCCTTAGTGGAAGCATGTGGGAGGTAGGGGGTCTTCTATATGATTTCTAAATAAAAGGGATGTGTGGTTATCAGTACTTATTTGTAAACTAGCTTTATCTAGCAAGCACATCATTTTACTTAAGTTGCATGTTTATTTTGAGAAGTCTTATACAGATTTCTGGAGATTATAATTGTCTATACTATTTAAGGTGATGCTAGCAGCTGAAACTAACAAATTTAAAATCTCAATGGATTCACACAATGCAAGTTCACTTCTTATTCATATAAAAGCCTACCGTGTTTTCCTGGTCAGTGGATTTTCTCCAAGTACTCATTCCTGGCCCAGGCCCCTTTAATCCTGGGGTAACAACTTTAACAAATAATAAAGGACACAAAGATTTTAGCATCAAGCTGTGAAAAGAGAAGAAAAAGGAAGGATTTCCTTCTCAGTAGATCAGGTCTACAAGTACCCTATCCCCTTACCAGGTACTCATTCCCATGGCCAACTCTAACCGCAGCAGAGGCTGGGAAATGTAGTCCAGCCGTGTGTCCAAAAAACTGAAAATCTCAGCTATAGACCTCAACTCCAGCCTCTGAGTCTGTCCTAATAATTTCACTGGAAGGAATGTGTAGCATGAACATTAGAGTCGAGCTTCTAACTGCCACACCTTAGAGGTACCAGTGTGACTATGGGATTCCCAAAAAGCACAGTAACCATACAGGGGGCCCTCCCTCTGAGTCTCTCCTGTCAACCGTGCTCTATTCCCCCCCCTGATTCATAGTCCATGCCACTGTAGAGATCATCAGCTAACTACCAGGTATTACATTTAAAAGATGGGATTCATGGTTACAGGAGTTACATTTCAAACCTTCAAAATTGAGTCTTCTCATTTCCTTTTTTCCTAATTTGGCATTGATTTCTCCATGCTTGAATAAGCATTTTAATTCTGCCAAGGTGGAAGTTCAAATTTGCAACATTTTTCATTTCAAAAACGAAAGCTAAAAACGTCTGATTAATTTTCAAGAGCTAGAAAAGGTTAGTTTTTCCCACCCCCATATAACACAAAAATGGATGTGCTAATTTAGCTGAAATGTTATGAAATATGTACTATTGGTTTGAAAACCAAGTATGGAAATTCCATGAACATTTCCCACTGTGATATCTCTTCAGAGACACCTGTTCATATCTACCAAACAGATTTCTATCCCCGTAATTAAAAATGTAAATACATCCAATATCAGTAAAAGAAACTCACCTACCAATTGGGGATGCCTTAGCTCTCTGAACAAGTTTGATCCTTTGCAACAGCATCATGGATGAGTTTAGTACTGGAACAATACATTATATATGTATACATGAAAATTAGCAGTAACTGCTAAGATTCTATTAAGTTTATCCTCACCTAAGAATTTCAATCTACAATTATAATTTCACTATAGTTTAAATTTTCTTCCATAAATACTTTTCAACGACCAACTAGCCTTATGAACACTTTGATTCTTTAATGAAATGATTAGTACAAGGACAGTTGCATGTCAGATGTCGTAGAACTTTTTAGAAGCCAGTTTCCCACAGCATTTAAAGTTTCTTGGAATTCCATTGATGATGTTCTCACACTATGCATGCTGAAAAAATTCACTGGCAACACACATCTGTGTTTACCCTTCTAATCATGACATACCCACAGTACTTTTCATATTCCTAAGGATTGAGTAATACCTTCAGAATCGTAGAAAGACAAACATGACTTAGTCGGACCCTGAAATTAAATCCTACCATGCCATAATAGGAAAGAATCTAAAATTGGAAATCACTTACATACAGGAAGCCAGAGAAGTGTTTACGAAACTGCATATTTCTAGCTCAAGAGTAAATTTAAGATGATGAAGGATCTTGCAAAGTAAATGAACAAAAAAGACATAGCTACTGGATATATGGGCCCTTGGAATCTTTCTTTCTTTCTTTCTTTTCTTTTCTTTCTTCTTTCTCTTTCCTTTCGTTCTTTCCTTTCTTCCGTCTCTGTTCTTTCTCTTTCCTCTTTCTTTTTCTTTCGTTTCTTTCTTTCTTTCTTTCTTCTTTCTTTCTTTTCTTTTTCCCTTTCTTTCTTCTTCTTCTCTTTCTTCCATTTCCTTTCTTGCTTCTCTCTCTCTCTCTTCATCTGCATTCCAATCAATTTTGTTTGAGTAGGGAATATTTTTCAATATGTGGAATATATATTGTCTTGCATCTTGCCCCATTCCTGACAACAATAAAAACACATAGAGGCAATCACAGGATAGGGGAGGATAACAGTCTTTCCATGTTTGGTAGAGAGACAAAAATGCTTCACTCTTGATTAGCTTTCCTGATAGGGACTTAGAAAAGGAATATAGGTACAAACAGCTAATTCCCTACAACTCTGGGGTATATCCGAATCAAAAGATCAGAAAGCACTTGAAACCAGACATGCTAAATACATTTGTCACCACTCTTACTTTCTTGGCCAATATTGTTAGTAAACCACATTACTCTTTCCATTGGGCCCAGGTATGGTGAAAAATTGTTCTCAACCTAAAGCTTTAGGTATCTACCAGCAATTGACAATTGATCCAAGTTGTAACTCAATGTAAAAATTTATTTGTCATTCTTGACATTGAGGGTCCCTGGGTGAGAATCAGAGGAAAGCAAAGTTACAGGTAGCCATGACCTTGGAAATCTCTATAGTTTGCAAATGGTCATCTCTACAATAGTAGTTGCCATTTACATTATTTCTGAGGTTTTCTTCTGGTTTGACTTTGCCTCAAGAAGCTTTCGATGCCTTTCTGGCAGGCATAATTGTGATGACCACATGAAGGGGTGAAGAGCGTGTTAGAAAAAGAAGTTGAAATTCCGTTATTTACAGAGTATATTTTCCCAGTTGGGGAACGTACGAGTTGTCAGATGTAGTCACATCAAAAACACAGACCAGGATACCAACCATTATGGCAGGGTGGGGGGACAAGATAGGGTTTCCAGGAACTGATTTCTCTTTTCTGAGTCTTCGAAAGTAAAATCTCGGCTGGGTCCATAGATTTTTAGTCGTCTGGTTACCCACTGGAAACTAGTTCTGGATCACAGACAAAAATAACACCTATATAAAAACCACATGGCCAGCAGCTTTTGTTCTAACCTCAAATATATCTTATCTATCTTACTCTTACTTGCCCTGAATATCCTCACTAAGGCTTCATTTTTTAAAATCATATGATGTTGTTTTTAGACATCTTAAATCCTTTTTGGAACAAGGCAAGACATAAATACATAAAAATGAATTCAAATATAAATACATCAAAATCTCCACCACTAGTGATCTTATGTTTCACAGTCCACAAACCTTCCAAGACGGTTAATATCTTCTGGAAATTGCTTTCTTGTTTTGGTATTGTGTCTACTAGCCAAAGAAGTCTGTTTTTCAAATTATTCAAGAGAAATATGTTAAGAGCATGCTAATATACCTAAAAATAACATCATGGATATTGCCAATCTTATGGTTACAGTTACCCACTAGGACAAAGTCCTTCATTCTCACCCTTAAGATATTGCTGGACCTCTTTTTCCACATGGAGAAGCTAAAGCTATTAAAAGTGTGCCATATTTAACCAATGTCTCAGAAACACCAAAGGTATGAGAAACTATAATAAATTGGCTCGTGTCTCCAAGGATTAATATTCCCTTGAGAGAAGACATTTTTCTCTCTCTTTATTTATGTCTGCGAAATCTTGCTTTTAACTTGACTAAGCTGAAGAAAATAATGTCTCTCAGGCTGCTGATAGACTGGGAAATTAAGTTCAAGAAATCAGATCACTCGAAGGAGCAATCCTTACCCTTGAACCTGTCCTGTCATCACAGACTCCGAAAAATCTGGCTTTGAACTCATCCATCAGTTTTTGTTTCCTCTATTCATGTTTGCAAGTTAGTAGAAGAAATTGGTGGTTTTGAGATTGGCAAGAAAAAGGTCAAGTGAAAACAAAGCCTTCTTGCAGGCTTTTTTTTTTTTTTTTTTCTGGCAATAGTGTCCTTTTCTCCTTTGGAGTCCTCAATGCATTTCTTAGTTTTGAAAATATTTTTCCTTTTGAAGCCTTCTCACCAAAGCTGTCAGCAGAATTTATGACAAATGTAACTTGCAGCAGACAAGAGCTGTTTCTTTATTCTATACCTGCCAAATATATTGCTTTTTACTTGGGCATTTGTAACCACTGGTGGTTTCAATGATAATGTCGAAATGAACTGGGTTCCATGCAAAGAAGCAGCCTATTGTCTTATTGACAAGAGGTGGCCTCTTATCATCCTACACAATAAAATTAAACCTGTTATTTGCTGTGCACATTATTATGTGTCAGGTGCAAGGTGTCCATTATTTCTAAGTCAAACAAAGACAATATGGAGTTATTATTACTATTATTACTCTCCATATTGAATAGCTTCAAACACAATCTCAGAGCTATTAGCTAGCATTGAAACAGGTGACTGAAAATCATACAGAAAATTAGAATTTAAACACAGGAAAATCTGAATTCAAATTGTGAATTCCATACCACATCTCTTTCTCCACAAATGCTTTCTGAATACATTTCACCCAGGCTTCAACTTTTCAAAATACAAGTTAATGCTGGTTACCAGGTTACTGATCTCTTTATGAGAGTCACTTTAAGGAGTTCACATTCACTGCCCTTTCAAGGAGAATTGAAAATGCCTTAAAGATAAATCACCAAGTCTTATATCAGGACTTGCATGTGGTAATTTTCAAAAACACAAATAAAAATAATTGCCAAATGTGATTGGCATATTAATAAATCAAGTACCTTATTTGGACTTCAGTTATTTTCATTTTAATAATTTCATGAAATTTTTAAAGGTATTTGAAGGAATTTTGCCTTCCGTGCTTTATTTAAACTTAAATTAACTTTTTTGCCATATCTGCCTCCACTTTCTCTTCGATTCTGTTTTTCTTTGCTCCAATTTTTGTTTGTTTCTTTCACATTTGTGAAATATGGTTTGATCCAATAAGAATGATATGGAGCTTCTATAAAAATGTGTCTGTCAACTAGAAGTGACACTTGCCCAATGTAGTCTTCCTTTTACTTTTCATAGAACATTCTGGACCTTGAACACTCTCACAAGGCAATAGAGAGATCTGTATGCTGTTTTAGAAATATGTTATTTCTGTTCATTTTTCTTACTTCTTACCCAGATATATGACAGCAAATAAATACGTTGAATTTTCTGGATTCTGAGAATTGACACCTTCCAGTCCAGGTTGTA
The DNA here is from genome assembly GCF_011100685.1 of Canis lupus familiaris. Lineage (NCBI taxonomy): Eukaryota > Metazoa > Chordata > Mammalia > Carnivora > Canidae > Canis > Canis lupus. Next base: position 19,194,760 of record NC_049256.1, on the reverse strand, counting down.
ATTGTTCACTGATTTAATTAAGAGCAATTTTTGAGTGCTTTGTGTCTGTGCCAAGAGCCAGATAGGCATGGGGGCAATGGCATTGAAATAGACAGAACTATCTAGGTCCTTCGGATCACAGGTCAGAGAGTCAGGCAGAGAGCACCTGAAATTAGTAGGGGAAGATGAGGTGTTTTTTGAATCAATGAGAGAGGACTTGATTTACTCTGGAAGCTTGGAAGATCAGAAACGTTTTTCCTAAGGAAGTGCTGACCATTCTGAGAAATACAGGAATTGGCCAGATGGGAAGTAGATGTGGAGGGATAATCAGGCTTTCTAGCAGCATAAGCCACTTTTGTGAGGGATGTTAGATGAGGTAAGAAGCCAGTGTCTTCCCATGTCTAGAGTGCATTGCCAGCACTCAGGACATACTTTAGAAGACCATTTTGCCAACATCTAAAATCAAACTTTAAGGAAATAAACTTGTGGTGCTGTACCCCCTTCTTCCCAAACTTTGGTTATTTTTCAACTCTTGGCTAAGAGAAGCAAAAGATGAGGATAAAAAGCCAGAAGAGGTTTCTGCAGTCTTAGCAAGGAAGTATTTCAAAAAAAATGTCAAGGAGACAGGAATCATTTATTATTTCTTACCACAGACATTGTGATAAATTCTTCTTTTGATTTGATACTGAGTATAAATCTATGAAATCAATATTTTTCCTATTTTTTTCCCCACAGAGAAAACTGACACTTGGAGAGTGTAAGATGCTCAGTCTGTATGAAGTAGAGCCAGAATTTGAAACCAGATGTCTTGGACTCAAAAGCTCATATTAGGGCTCTCCAGAGTAGCAAAGGCACAGAGGTGGCTTACCAACAACATGTTTAGGAATGGTGATAGTCCAATGTAACTAAAGGCAACAAAGCACACAGAAAACGAGGCTGGAAGTTAGGACATGATATGAAAAGTATGGATTGGAAATCATTGGCTGTTTACTCAAAGCTCATTTTGTTCCAAGTAGGTAACTTCCCATCATCACCACCCCATGCAGATATATCTGATCATCCCCAGCAGAAGGGGCTTCCCGTTTCTGGAATCACTTCAATTCCCTTGTCAGGAAATAGCTTAGGAACATAGACCAGAACCAATTAGCAGTCATTACTCCTTGGCCCACTGGGATGTTCTTAGGAATGGCATGTGAATCGCCTCAATGGGCATGATTCAGGTGGGTCAGTGAGATGATGGCAGGAGGCAGTTTATGAGGTGATCAGAAAAAAAGATTTATTGATTAAAAAGAAAAAAAACTACTGGAAGAAATGTCAAAGCCAGAACTGTGATAGTCATTTTACCACCAGCCTGGGGGAGAACCCCACTCATGTGTGATCTGTTAGATGGGGATATTAATAAAACCACCTCATAGGGTTTGGGGGGAGGAATGAATATATGTATATATATAAGTGGTAGTTTTATAATTATAAGTCAAGCCACAATGAAACCTTTGTGTCTCTGACGAAGGATGAAAAGTTAGTAGTTATATTTGTCTTTAAGGGTTTTAATCCTTACATTTATTTTTTTTAATCCTTACATTTAATACCTAATATCATAAGTCATGTTTCAGTGTAGATTTGCTATGTTTGCTTCTTATTTTATAAGAAACAGAGTCTGTAAATTTACCATTTCTCCAGATTTAGGCCAAGGAAGAGAGATCGGCTATGAAACCGATCATGATATAAGAACTGACTAACCCACATCAACTGGAATCGGTATCCAGTTCAGGTTTTGTACCTCACAGCACGTCTGTGAACCAAAAAGAAAAGAGATCTTTCTGTGAAATCGGCTTAAATAAGAACTTAGGCCTTAGCCCGGTTCTGATTCTGAAGGTCTGCCTTCAGTTCCATAAACCACCCAGCCTTGAAGCAATCAGAGTAACTCAGACTAATCTATGGAACATCTCTTGATTGTCAACTCCATCCAAGAACAAGGTATTTGATTCCAGAATGAATTCCAGCACAGAAATTGAAAAAGAAGGAGGAACACATTTCATGAAACTGCCACAAAGGAGGCTTGAATATTTACGCTGTGATTTGGCAAGTGAATTTTTTTCTGTTACCAAAAGACAGATATTGGAGGGGAGGGGGGCAAGCAACAAATGGACATGACTTTTAAACCTGGCACGAATTTACTTACAGCTCACGATCTTGGCCCCGAAGAATGCCATTGTAACAATAAACTTATATATTTCTCAAGTTTTTAATGGGGATAAAAAGATATAGAGAACAATAATCTCATATTAAAAATTATTTTTAATTTTCTAGCATACTTTAAATTTACTTTATATATCCTTGGGAGTGGTGGGAGTATGCATAAAGGAAAGGATCGTGATTTTTTTTAATGAATTGCTAATACTGGTAATAATTATTATAGAACCTGGTGTTAAACCTGTTACACAAAGAGTTTTTCATTTCATGTACAGGAGAGGAGCAGGCCCATTGTCACTATAGGCCATCTCAAGCCGTTGACAGATAAGAAGAAAGGGTGGAAGGTGTGGAGAGTCCAAAATGTAGAAAAGAAGTCAGAAATGGAGAAAGCAAGGAAAGAAAGATTGAGGTCAAGCAGCAAGCCAGAAGCACACTTCTCAGGTGTGAGTCAGACTTGCCCAGTCTCCATCTCTGCCCAAAATGGGGGCCTGAAAACAAAAATAATAATAATAATAATAAATGAGGGCCTGCCCGTTCTGTCTGGTAATTCAAACTACCTATACTGATAAATTCAATATACTGTGCAGAGAGTGACTATTTTTTTTATCTTACCAAAATGCAATTATAAATGTGCAATTATAGATATAGTGCCCCCATCCCAAAGGAAATCTCTGAACTCACAGCATTAAGCATCAAGCCATATGAACCTTTGGGGTGACTCTTAGCCTATTCTTGTTTACCTAGTCATCAACTAGGGCTAAACAAAAGCTTTGCAAACTTGAACCCAGTAGTATTGTGTAAAGAGCTGGAGTGTGTGTGGGATGACCATCAGCCCCTCTCAAGCCCTCCCGCCTGACAACTCCTCATATTGTCTTTAGAATAATTATCTTCAACATGGGATCCTATACCATGTAAGTCAGATTCAACTGGCTTGCTTATTAATTATGCAGATTTCCAAATTCTGGTGGGCTGGGCATGGCACTTACTTGTCTGCACTTTCGACAAATGCTTCAATCAATATGTAAGTTTTTTCTAAGTCCTCTTTTTTTCTACCTAACTACCTTTCCCAAATTTGCTCTTAGGTGGCTGTCTATTGATCTTTGCAGAGGTATTAAAAATAGCCACAGTGTTCACAGATACTATTTCAAGGAGTAACTCCTCCCAGAGGCTTTGCATTTTTTTAAGGGTGTTTTCATTTTTTAAGTGGTCTCCAAGAAAGTCAAGTATCTTTTTTTGATGAGAAAAATGGTATCATAATACTAAAAAAAGATAGCTTGTCAATATGTGGTAAGCAGATGCTCAAACAGTAAATACAAGGTAATAATTACAATCAAGAATTATGGAATATCAATTTACTATGTGTCAATGTCCTTTGTTGGCAATATTGCCATTTCTTATTATTAACCATGGGAGGAGTAATATCCCCTTTTAAATGAAGAAAGAAACTGAAAGCTGAAGTTGTAAAATGTCTTGTTCCGGGACCATACAGCTAGCAGACGCCTAAATCAGAATTTTAATTTTATGTGGTTTTGCCCATCTCGCTCAGTCTCTTTCTATTAGACCTTACTTCCTTCTGAAAAACAGCCTTTCACAAAGTACACAGTAGACACCATCTTAGAGAATTCCCATGACATCCATTTGGCTAAAGTTGCTGAGAACCCTAATTATATTTATGAACGACTAAAGCGTTTTACATGTTTCCAGACATTTTTTTAATCAGGTTTAGCGCTGCTAGGTTGAAAATGTGTCATTTTCATTAGTGCCCTGAGATCCTCTCTGCACCCAACTCTTCTGTTTGCTGCTTCGGTCTCATTTTTATCACCTTTCAAAGAGCTGCGTGGCTGAAATTTATTATTTTTTAGGTTGTTTTCATTGCTACAAATTAACTCCAAAAAAAAAAGGTTATGGGTTTTCAGAAATGTGTAGGAAGTGTGGGGATTTATTTGTATAATTCTTACTTATTGACAGGAGAATGAATTCCCAGGGTTTATTAACTTGTTCTGTCAGTTTGACATTTAGTTGAAAGTGTTCACCACTCTGATTCTCAAGGAGACAGTCTCCTTCCTACATTCATCTCTCGGATATATTCTGAGAAGACCTCCTACATGCGAAATGTAAACGCATTTGTCCGACTACTTTGGTTTTGGTTTGTTTTTCTCCAGCAAGGACACAAAGCTAAAAGTCTCAAACTAATTAGACATGCTTGGAGGTCTTAGGTAACAATTTTTAAAACTGAACATAACTCTTCCTCAAAGACATAACTGGAAGGATTTGGAATCCTTTTGAATTGGCAAGCGTTGTATAAACAGCTCCATGGAGGGAGACCACCACTTTGTGTTGTGGGAGGTAGCTCAATGGAGAACGTAAGCCATACGTGATACTCTTCCTTGGTACATTCATTACGTTTGCTGATCCTGGGCCTGCTCACCCTGAGATTTATTCCTCTTCCCTCCCCTGTCCTCTTGCCTCCAGAGGAAAATCAGGTGTTGAGCATTTACCAGTCCGTCTGGCAGGCCCTTTGGCCCTGTTTGGGCAGGACCCTGTGGGAAGTGAGGAGAGGGAAAAGCCATGTGTTCCTCCTTCTTCTTCTTTGCCTCAGGCATGTTCTTGGGCATTGGCTTTAAACACTCCACATCACCAGCTCTTGGGGGAGACACCTGCTCAGGCTCCAGCTTTCAACTTGTGACCTGGTCCCTGGGCAGAGAGACCACCATCTCCTCTCTTTGTTTCTCCAGCCTCTGAGTGGGAGTGGCTTCCTGCTGTTGAAATCTCTTGGGTTACCTCACTGTTGCTTGTTTGGTTTTTCAGGTCCTCTACCACCTGTATAACCATTTCCCTGAAAGTAAATATTTGAACCGGTTTTGCATTTCTGGTTAAACCCTGACCTATCCACCTCTATGCATATAACATTCATCAGACCATCAATAACATGTTGAAGGCTCTCTTAGTGCCTTGTAATAGTGACAACCGAGGTGAGAACTGGGCACATTGCAACAAACCCAGCTCTTGCCATGATGTGGAACTATAATTAATGATTGGGTATTTGCTATTATGTATTTTTGAGTGAACCAAGGAAACATATTTTGCTGAAAGGATTTGTAAATTGCCACTCTAACCAGACAGTAACCATCTATTTCTATTTCTATGTAAAGGAATTTGGGGGGAAGGAAATAACATGCCTGTTTTTTTTCTTTTAGGGTGTTTGCTTGTTTTGATAGTTTAAAGTTACGAAATCATCTAGTAAAAGAATTCTATTCCAGGTACATTCTAAATAATGTATTTCTATGCAAATCTCTTAAATTTCTAAGCCAGCACAAATCTAAACACTGTATCAAATATTTTCATAGCGTCAACTTTATAAGATACAAACTAATTTATAAAAACCTCTTCACCTGCGTTCAAAAGATTAAATAGTGTACTTTATGTGTTTGCACAGAGTGCAAAAGAGGGTTAAAATTCCTTTTACCACATGGCAGTTGGAATGGAGGAAAGCTGACTAGAGACTTCCATAGGTTGGCTGGGCACTCCCTTGTCATCCAGCCAGGGATGCTGCTGGGGGAGAAAACACTCCTAGCTCTGGTCCCACACTGTCACATAGACAAAGCTAGTTGTCTCCAAATTCTCTGCTCTTTCCTTTTATTCCTATTTGCATAACCAAAGTATATTTTCAGCTTCCATTGCGGATTGAAGAGGTCAGGTGTCTGAGTTCTGGCCAACAGAATGTGGAAGGAAGTAACATAGGCCCCTTTCATTCCTGGTTCTTAGGAACTTCCTGCTATGTTCTCTACTCCAGCTGGATTTTCTTTCATTTTGTTGAGAGCAAAAAAAATAACACAATTGAAGAATCTGAGCTGGGGTCCTGAATGACTGTGTGGAGCAGAGTGCCCTGCGTTTCCCAAAGGCTTATGTGTACTGACAGTGATGGGGCTAAAGATTTGCTTTTACTCTAAGTCCATGAAATGTCAAGGTTAGAGGAGCATGTGTTTACCTTGATAGTACACGGATAAATTAAGCCCTGACAGAACAAAATTTCAGAGATATACTGTTAATCTGAGATCTAAATTTTTCCTTTTGCATCCTTTTTTACTACCTCATCCATCTTTTCCTCTCCTTTTCCTTCTCCTGATTTCCCTGTGTTCATTTTAATATGGAAAATAGGCTCTATTGAAATATAAATTAAGCAGGGCATGCTGCCAAAGGCTTGTCTTAGGGTGTGCCTTGAGGCTTTAACTTGTATTTTATTTTCCACAGCTAGAGCAAAAAAACCTTTTTGTTGGTCTTTTGAGGGGTGAAACATCAGGAGCAAATAACAGGGATTTGCCCCACCTGCTTTCCAAGCTGGACAAAAGACTAGCTCTGCGTTTATAGCTATTGGGCCTTTTTAAATGGGCCATCAATCTCCTCTCTTCTTTGGCAGGAGAAAAGGCATGAAGGAGCTCTTTATATTAGGACCTTAAAAAATATCTAGTGTTGGCAGGACCTGAGGACAGAGTAGGAAAAAGAAATAGGTTCAGGATATTAGATGATATTCTAAGGCCAGGGGCATGCTGAAGCAAATAGACCAAATGAAGTCTGCAGGGAGGTCTCCACATAAATGCTTAGGACCAGTGGATAGACTACAGGACCTGTCTCATGCTTGTTCCCATGTTTCCCTAATAGTTGACTAATCATCGCGTGAGATTCTATCTCAGATTTCCCAAGACCACTATGCATACCTTTGTCCCAAAACTAGCCCCAGGATGACAAGGTCCTAATTTTCCAAATTTTGATCCAGGAACAGCCACTGTCATTTTGAATTTGTATAAGAACCTCAAGGAAAAGGCATATGATCTCATTTGTGTTTGTCTCAGCCTATTCATAATGATGCCATGACTAGGAATGCTTGGGGGCACTCATCTGGTCATACTACATGTGGCAAGCTCACCTCCCCCTTAATCAGGAACTTTGAACAAACAAGGTTTATTACTCACAATTCCTGGAGGCTACCCAGCACACAGAGGACACTCAAGGAGATCATGGTGGGAGACAGAGAGACAGAGAGACAGGAGAGAGAGAAAGAGAGTGAGAGAGAATGGACCTGGGGTTCACCTGTATTGGGACTGGGCTTAGGCTTTTACAGGTTTGCTCTTTATTGGTGAATTTAAAAAAAAATAAGAGTGGGAATTAAGGCATGGGTCACTTACCTATATTATGTAGAGCTTTCTAAAAGGGAAACTTCATGGGTGAACTGCCTGGCTCTTATCTAGTTGTCTAAATGGCAATGTGTTTATTTGAGATGGATGTCCTTGAAATGGATGGTTCAGCAATCAAAAGCTTAATGCCAGGCACTTGCACTACAATTAAAAATGCTTATAACGAGGCACTTGTACTATAGACCTTTGTCTCATCGATGAAGATCTGAGATCTTCAGTAAGGTAGCTTCACTAATACCACATGGCAAGCCAAAGCTTTATGTGGTATTTACAATCAGGACATCTTTTATAACATGACTTAAATATTTTTTATTGGAGTTCAATTTGCCAACGTATAGCATAACACTCAGTGCTCATCCCACCAAGTGCCCCCTTCAGTGCCCATCACCCAGTCACCCCAAGCCTCTCTTTCCACTACCCCTTGTTTGTTTCCCAGAGTTAGGAGTCTCTCATGTTCTGTCTCCCTCTCTGATATTTCCCACTCATTTTCTCTCCTTTTCCCTATAATCCCTTTCCTATTTTTATATTCCCCATATGAGTGAAACCATATAATGTTTGTCCTTCTCCAATTGACTTACTTCACTCAGCATTATACCCTCCAGTTCTATCCATGTCGAAGCAAATGGTGGGTATTTGTCTTTTCTAAAGGCTGAGTAATATTCCATTGTGTGTGTATATATATATCACATCTTCTTGATCCATTCATCCTTCGATGGACACCGAGGTTCCTTCCACAGTTTGGCTATTGTGGACATTGCTGCTATAAACATTGGGGTGCAGGTGTTCCAGTGTTTCACTGCATCTGTATCTTTGGGGTAAATCCCCAGCAGTGCAACTGCTGGGTCATAGGGCAGTTCTATTTTTAACTCTTTGAAGAACCTCCATACAATTTTCCAGAGTGGCTGTACCAGTTCATATTCCCGCCAACAGTGCAAGAGGGTTCCCCTTCTCCACATCCTCTCCAACATTTGTTGTTTCCTGTCTTGTTAATTTTCCCCATTTTCACTGGTGTGAGGTGGTATCTCATTGTGGCTTTGATTTGTATTTCCCTGATGGCCAGTGATGCGGAGCCTTTTCTCATGTGCTCGTTGGCCATGTCTATGTCTTCTTTGGTGAAATGTCTATTCATGTCTTTTGCCAATTTCATGATTGGATTGTTTGTTTCTTTGCTGTTGAGTTTAATAAGTTCTTTATAGATTTTGGATACTAGCCCTTTGTCTGATATGTCATTTGCAAATATCTTCTCCCATTCTGTAGGTTGTCTTTAGTTTTGGTGACTGTTTCTTTTGCTGTGCAGAAGCTTTTTATCTTGATGAAGTCCCAATAATTCATTTTTGCTTTTGTTCCCCTTGCCTTCATAGATGTATCTTGCAAGAAGTTGCTGTGACCAAGTTCAAAAAGGGTGTTGCCTGTGTTCTCCTCTAGGATTTTGATGGAATCTTGTCTCACATTGAGATCTTTCATCCATTTTTAGTTTATCTTTGTGTATGGTGTAAGAGAATGGTTTAGTTTCATTCTTCTCCATGTGGCTGTCCAATTTTTCCCAGCACCATTTATTGAAGAGACTGTCTTTTTACCAGTGGATAGTCTTTCCTGCTTTGTCAAATATTAGTTGACCATGGAGTTAAGGGCCCATTTCTGGGTTCTATATTCTGTTCCATTGATCTATGTGTCTGTTTTTGTGCCAGTACCATACTGTCCTGATGACCACAGCATTATAGTACAACCTGAAATCTGCCATTGTGATGCCCTTGGCTCTGGTTTTCTTTTTCAATATTTCCCTGGCTATTCGGGGTCTTTTCTGATTCCACACAAATCTTAAGATGATTTGTTCCAACTCTCTGAAGAAAGTCCATGGTATTTTGATAGGGATTGCATTAAATGTGTAAAGTGCCCTGGGTGGCATTGACATTTCACAATATAAATTCTTCCAATCCACGAGCATGGAATATTTTCCCATCTCTTTGTGTCTTCCTCAATTTCTTTCAGAAGTGTTCTATATTTTTTACTGTATAGATTCTTTACCTCTTTGGTTAGGTTTATTCCTAGGTATCTCATGCTTTTGGGTGCAATTGTAAATGGGATTGAGTCCTTAATTTTTCTTTCTTCAGCCTAATTGTCAGTGTATAGAAATGCCACTGATTTCTGGGCATTGGTTGTGTATCCTGCCACACTGCTGAATTGCTGTATGAGTTGTAGCAATCTTGGGGTGGAGTCTTTTGGGTTTTCTATGTACAGTATCATGTATAATATGACTTAAATATTTGATGTAATTTTGTGATTTTCCAAAACACTTTTCATCTGTCCCAGCAAAGGCAAACAGAAAGATTCTTTTTCTTTCTTTCTTTCTTTCTTTCTTTCTTTCTTTCTTTCTTTCTTTCTTTCTTCTTTCTTTCTTTCTTTCTTTCTTTCTTTCTTTCTTCTTCTTTTTTTCTTTCCTTCCTTCCTTCCTTCCTTCCTTCCTTCCTTCCTTCCCTCCTTTTTCTTTTCTCTTTCTTTTTCTTTTTTTTTCCTCTCCAGTATTTATACCATTGGCAACCCCCCCACCCCCAGAACGTTATCTTTGTGCCTATGGACTATTTGCAAGTCTCTAACACACCCTGGAAACAGTGTCCATTTTCCTAATCCTGGTCCAATAATTCAGCCTCAGAGCTGTTCAGTACACTGAGCATCATAGCTCTTCCCTCTCTACAGAGAATGACCACCCATCACAGTTACCTTCATCCAAGTACACTATAGTAATTTTCTTTTAGTACAGTGAGTTGTGATCAAGAAATAATGTTTCAATCATCTGAATAACAATTTGGCTGAAGATAAGCATTTTGTCCATTTGTCAAAGGTAAATACACAGGAATGTCTGTTACATGTAAGCTATTGAATAAAAAGATTCAGAGATGTAGAAATCAATTATTTTTGTTCATGAGTATTGTGGGATAGCCAAGTATAACAGCCAAGAAAGAATTTTTGGGACTTGTGTGGTATAATTTAGTAAGTTTATTTAAGTAGCATGGGGACAGATCTGTGGGCAGAAAGAGGTGCACTTTTGCTGGTGGTTCTATGCTAGTGCTCAAGGGGCAAAGGACATGCAAGGAGTACTAGATCCTAAATGTCTTCTTCAAATTTATACTCATAAAAATGCTTTTGCAAGATTTTTCCAGGGCTAATCATTGAGTTCGATATTAACTATTGGTAAGATGTACAGGGAGTCATGAGACCGTTTAAGAGTGTAACAGCCAGCACATGTTTGATCCTTAGAGAAACCATGCAGGCTATAGATCAGCCTTCTGGGCTAAAGGTGAACATTTTTCTGCTTCTATTCTTTGTCAATGAGGATGACATGTATATAACAATATAAGATAGTATATGTGCAGCTGTCAAAGGAGAAGAATAAGCAGAAAGGTAGAGATCAAGGTATGATGAAGTGATAATGTTACATATTATATTCTTTCTGGAGGGAGGGCACTGAGAGATGGCTTGGTTTTGAAAACAGAAGGTTAAGGAAGTGGGATTTAGACCTTGAAAAGTTTATACAAAAGCATGGATTAAAAATACGTGCAAGGAATGGTATAGAAATTAAAACAAAAAAGCTCATCAGAGTGAGAATCAATTTGGGCAGGAAAGAGAAATAAGTTCTTAGGTTAGGTCAGCAGCTTATACAATAGGAAATGTTAAAGAATGGGGTGGGACTATTGGGCATCATCTGGTGGCTGTGGGGAGGCTCTGGGGTTTCGAAGTATAAGAGTATGATGAAAGGCATGTTTAAGGAAGACCAAAAGGTAAAAAAAAAAAAAAAAAAAAAAAAGGAAGACCAAAAGGTCAAGGGGTGGGTATCAAGACAGAAAAATTTGTTAGAGATCATTTCAATTTTCCAGGAAGAGGGATTGAATATCTGGAAAAGCAAAAGAAATGCAGCAGTTAAAAAACACAAAAACCATACAGTAGGAAGAAGCATCACTTAGAGTCAATGGTTGAAGGATTATGTGCATGCACCAGAATCTTCCACAGTGCTTATTAAACCACAGATTTCTAGGTCCCAATCCAGTGATCTTCCTTATGATGGCAAATTACAGGGGCCAAGAAGCTCTCAAGATTCCATAGAATGCAGGATCATGATGAACCTAACACTTAATGTCAGGCACCATATTGTATAGATTGCATTTCTCATGATTAGAGCAAAATGTACTAAAGTCAATACTTATTAAATCTCACATGTCATTTGAACATATAATATCAAATCAAATTTCTTTTGCAAACACCTGTTGCTGCACCCACACCCCCTTTCTGAGATCAGAACAGTGATTTAACAACCACATCTTCCAGCAGTGATGTACGATGTAGTTTCTGAAATTAACCAACATGAGAACTCCTTGGTACATAATTCAGATCTCCCCTTCCACCATGTGCATAATTTCCTTCATCTCCTATTTTGCTCTTTGGATGTGTACTCATGCAAATAACACAAATGAACAGCTTCACTCAGTGAACCAGATGGTCACATGTGGGAACAGAGATGGGATGGTGACAACAGAAGAAACAGCCTATAAAGTAGGTTAGTGCTACTGAAATTCTACTTTTTTCTATTAACACCAAGTAAAAGGTTAATTATTTCCATCAGTATTCACTTAATGGAGAGAATTAATCTCAGAGGCACAGTAAGAAATTTTCAATGAAATTCCATGACTGTTGATTCCGAAATTGGAGAGGAGAGTGATTGAATGTATACTGGAGAGCATGATGGGAACAACAAAGAGGCTTCCAGACCACCACTTCCTTGACACGTATGGCTAAGTTTGTAGGTGGTTGGGAAGAAGATAAAGAAGGAGTATATTCTACCTTCTTTCTCAGAATTGAGCTCTCATAAAACAAAAGATAGTTTTTTGGTTCCCAGATGCTCTTCTCTGAAATTCAAGGCATTTGAAATAAAGATATAAACTCCTATCATCTGTGCACAACATGGACCATGTTTAACATGGGTTATATTTATTTTTTAAACACTCTTTTTAAAAATATTTATTTATTTAAGAGAGAGAGAGAAGGAGAGCATGAGCGGGCCAGGGGGTGGGGGAAGGGAAGGAGTAGAGAGAGAGGAAGAAGACTCACCACTGAGCAGAGAGCCTGATGTGGGGCTGATGCCAGGACGCTGGGATCAGGACCTGAGCTGAAGGCAGGTGCTTAACTGACTGAGCAACCCAGGCACCCCTAACATGGGTTATATTTAAAGATGCCATGTATGCTTTAATATTTGTAGTCAGAGAAATATTTGCAATCTTTCTAAATTTTGCATAACCATGTTTTACTTTCCTCTTAAAGAAGTCCTTCCTCAGGGCACATAGTATGAGTATAACATCTTAATTTACAGTATCGCATCTAGTCATATTTCAATATCTATGAGGAAAGACAAATGCATTCTCATTGTAGTGGGCACTACTGCTTTGCAACTTACAGATCCACTCACTAAAGAACCATAAAGTTCATGAATGGCAGTTAAAATTCAGGATGACAGTAATTCGTCCACCCCTTCATTAACATAAAAATCAAAGTTGATCTATCACTTGGCTCTATATCTTTTACAGAAGCATCTAAGGCCCAGTTCTTTTGTAAATAGTTGAATAAAATAAAAAAGATACCAGACCCCACTGTATATTGGTGCTTTGAACAACAAGGAGATATAGAAAATAAAAGAAGCAAAATAAGCCTTTGGCTCCATTAGAAATCAAAAGAAAATGTTTTTAGTAAAATTCACTGAATAATAAAAGAAAACCATGAAAATAGAAAAATTAAAAAAAGAGCAAGAGCAAAATGCTTGATTCTATTACATAAAATATTTTAATTATATATTTATTATAAAATTAAGCCTTGCTTATTTGTTATCAATTTGGAAAAGGGCCAAGAATATAAAGAATAAAATAAAAATGCCCATTATTCTCAGGATAATCAGTATTAACATTTTGCTATATTTTCTTCTGATGACTTCTTTACACACTAAACATATGTATAGTTATATACGCATATTCAAGATAACCTATATTTAAAATAGTGCATGTTTCTTTTAAAAATGTAACATTATATATTATTCTTGCCCATAATACTCTAAGTTCTTTTCAAGCACTATTATTCGTCATAAAATGTTATTGCATAGTCATATTATGACTATGTGCTTAATTATTTCCTTATTGAAAGGGCTGTTACCAAATTTTGGTGCCACTAATAATGATGTGCTATACTTATTTCCTATTATTGGATTCTTACTAAGTTTTTGCACTCTGATGAGAACAGAAGTGTAGGAAGCAATTGATCAGAGCCAGAGCTAAACAGGACTAACACTGATTTTATAGAAGATACAGGAGTCAATAATTCATTCATTCAAGTATTTTGGGGGAAATGCCTGGGTGGCTTAATCAGTTAAGCATCTGCCTTTAGCTGAGGTCATGATCCCAGGGTTCTGAGATTAAGCCCCACATTAGGCTCCCTACTGAGCCTGCTTCTCCCTCTCCCTGCTTGTACTCTCTTCTCTCTCTCTCTCTCTTTCTCTCTCTCTCTGTCAAATAAGTAAATAAAATATTTTTAAAAGTATTTTTTTAAATAACTGCTCTTTTTTGGACATGGTTCTATTGGGGACACATCAGTAGACCAAATTTCTAAACATCCCTGGTTTCATGGAGCTTGGGTCCCAGTGTTCTCATTGATTATGATAGAGACAAAAAGAATTAGAAACAGTGTTTTGTGAGTTTTTTGGTGGAGAAGGGAAGCTGGTAGAGTTGTGTAAAATTCTGATTCAGAGATGTTGAATTTGTGGTGCCAGTGATGTATGCAAGTAGAAATTCACCAAAGGGGATCAGGAAATGAGTCTGGGTTCTATACATTGACTCAGGACTCATCAGCGTGCAGATGGAGCTTCCACCAGGGGAGTAGATATAGTCATCCAGGAAAAATTGCTGCCTGAGAATTACCAAAAGTGGAGGACATGACACCTGTGGAACACCAACATTTCAAACAGAGGTATTTGCAAAAGAAATGGACAGAGGAAAGAAGGAAACTCCTAAAATTAATTGTGCAGCCATGGAGCCGAGGGGAATGTATTGCCAGGGAAAGGAAATATACAGTGCTAACCCTTCTGAGAAATCCATCAAAATAAAGACTGACCAAGTGCACATTGTATTTGGATACATAAAGTTCTTTACAACACAGATTAGAAATACAATCCATGGGGAGACTACACATTTCTTTGATCTCTTAGCTCCATCCTCATCCTTCATTTTAGCCACCTCCTGCTCTGGCCATACCTGCCAATTACGTTTTGGTTTGTTACTGTGCCATTCCTGAAATCACGAAGTCAGACACTACACTGTGTACATCTCATGCACCAAATGCTCCCAATGTACAAAGCTACTTGACATGAAGCCTCCCAGTAAATATACTCCCTTTCTTTCTACCCATTAGCCCTTTCCATTCCATAGTCCAGCACTCTTCCAAGAATCTTGAATGACTTTGACCTAGGAAAACAGGAACACTTCAGAGATATTGATCCTGTGACAATGTGCCTCCACTTGGGAACCAAAGGAAATGTTACACTGAATAGGAAAACATAGTGTATTCTGTTCTTATAAGATGTGTGTTTTTTTAAAACAAGTGAGAGATGAGTTCTAGCAAATCTCCTTTAATTGCATAACACATCAGGAGGCATACCTATGGTTCCAGAGTGGAAGGTGCAACTAAATTTCCATGAAAAATTCTTAACTGTCCTGTGATATCCATTTTAAAAAGTCTACCCACTCACTTGAAATTGCCACTTATCTCATAAGTTCATTTAGAAATCTGCTAGAGAGTGATAAGATCTGAATCTATGGAAACCAGAATGGTTGGGCTAGATGATGTTGTCTTAGTTTGAGTTCCTATCACATCTTAAGGATTCTTATCCTTAAGGATAAGGATTCAAGTGTGAGTGGTTTATTTGGGTGCGATAGTAGGAAACAACAATTAGAGGAAATGGTTTGGGGTGCAAGTGAGACAGAAAGAAAGGCAGCCAATAAATAGTGTGTTATTATACCAAGTAACCCATTATGTTTCTGGAGCTTAGTCCTACTGAGGAGCTGCGGGGTTCAGTGTAGAACCTGTGACTCAGAGTTATCCCCACTTCTCCTTTGCTCTCAGGAAGGAGCTGGAGTTTTTATATTCACCAATAATCCTCAGTTAACAGTGCCCCATTTGGGGTGTGGGTGTCAGTAGGGACAGAGGAGAGGTAGAGAGGAAGACAAGGGACAGGAAAGGCCTCAGAAGCAGACATCATGCATTGCAAAGCAAAGACAGCCTCTGTTCCAGCCTCTCCAATGATGCTCTAATAGCTCTAACATTTTATCTCCAAGGTATAGGATTCTGTAAAATTGTATGGGCTCCTATTTTGGGAAAGGGTTTTGTTTAAAAATTGTTATTTGAATTTGAAAAGTTCTAGATGAATGATATTCAAATTGTTCCCAGTTATGTTAATCAGCAGACCCCTTTTCTGCTAAATTTCATTCAAATAAACCAATATGGGGACTGTTGGTTTTGTCTAATGATATAACCCAGTAGAAAGAGATGGTTGCACACATGCAGATGGTTAAATAAGACCAAACACAAGAGTTTGACCTTGTTCTCCTCATTTTGTTCTCCTTAATGCCCCTTTAACCAACATAGGCTAGTGTTACTCTAGCATAAAAACTAACCCCCAAATTCTAAGAACTTAACATATCAAAGGGTTATTTTTCACTCACACCATGTCCATTATGGCACCACAAGGATCTCTGCCCCATATAGTTATTTGAGGAACCAGGCTGACAAGGGGTCCATAATCTTATAGCTGCACCCTATGCAAGAGGCAGCCTCTTTAAACACAGTAGCAAGGGAAGAGAATATGATGAACCACATATGCGTTTCCTTTGTTTCAACTCAAAGGAGACAAACTTTTTTGCCCATATTGGCCAAAACCAATCACAATGTGATGCCTAACTGCAAGGTATAAGGAATATACGGGGCCAGACAGAGTACGTGATGATCATTATGGTTTTTGCCACACATATCAAATAGAAGACAACTTGACGCTCATCCACAGGGAGGTTCCAAGTGTGCATTCCAGAATTATAGTGCTCCCAGCACCCCCTGGGGGTAGAACAGTTATTCCACACACACACACACACACACACACCCTGGCCCATGTTAACCAGAAAAGCTTTTTCTTTAGTATTGGTGTACATATTAATGCCCCTCACAAGATTTGTTTTGAAGAAAGGATTCTTAAAGAATATGGAATACAGCAAATGTCCAATTGCTTCATTTTTAAGATAAGAAAAATTGAGAACTTAAGCAAGAAATAATTTGGGAAAAGAAAAGTGAAATAAGAAAAGAAATCAGGAGAGACGGGTGGGGCAGGGAGGAAGTTTTGGCAAAGTGAAAAAGGGATAAAGTGAGAGAGCCAGAGAGAGAGAGAGGTACAGGAGGCGTGAGAGGCTGAGAGCCCAAATGAGAGAGCCACTCAGTCTAGACTCCAGATGTGAATACATGGCTTCAGTGAGTTCAGTACTGGACTCTGCAAATACTCCTGCCAGATGTCATGGCTGAGCTACAAATCCTTGGATGGGTGACAGAATTGGCTGTTGTTCTGTTCAATGTTTCACTTCTTATTGTGTGACTGGTCAGTCTGCTGGTTGCTCTAAGGTTATAATACCAGATAATGACTTTAATCCAAAAGTTAACATTTTGGCTGACCTCAAAGAAGCAAAGCACAGCACTGGAGCCCTCTTGATTGTCCAGAGGTGGGTTGATAGACTCAGACTAGCAGGTATGGTCATCTCAGAGGGAGGTCAACCTAACCCCAAGAAAGGTCAAACTATGGAGAGACACAGAGTACATAAAATAGAAAGAAGCTACCCGCTGGCAGCAAGATCTTGGGTAAATTGCCTTATCTTTCTGGGACTCTGTTTCCTCTAAGGGATTTAATTAAATGGTCTTTAGCTTCCATCTGAACATAGACAATCCATAATCCTATGCAATGGCACCATGAAAAAGGATAAACGAGGAAGCCATGTTCTTTCTAAGCTTATATGCTAGAACAGCAAAAAGCAAAACACTGCTTTGTTAAATAAACAAGGTAAAAACTCGTATTTGTTCTCTTCAAGTGAGCAATTTGTACAGTCTAGTGATGAGCTTAACACGTGAGAACTAAAATGGAACAGCTCTAAGGACAAAGAATAGTTCTAGAAAAACGAAAATATTAAAGGGCCAGCCTCATGCAACAAATGAGAAGTCCACAGAATTTGTGTTTCTAATTCTTCCAATATTCTTCCCTTCTTTATACCAATATGTAGTACCTGTTGTATTCCATGGCCTAGAAATTTGATGACAAGGGAGATCGCTTGGTCTTCATCTTTGTCAGGCCTATGATGCACTGGTGGGCACAGGCTTAAGCAAAGCTACAGTCTGGTGCAGATGGGACCATCATAGGGAAAGAGATATGGAGGATGGGGTAGGAGAGGCATACAGATCAGGCTTGGAAGACCTGAGATCAGTGGAGGAAGTGAAATTTAAGCTGAATCCTGAAAGAAAGGTGAGAAATAGTCAAAGAAGTGGAGAACAGTTGTAGGCAACCACTTGAAGCATGTTCAGGAAACTGAAAGTAATGCATTATGACTCTGAGACTGTTGCCCGAGTGACATGAGCATGCTACTTAACATTTCAGAGCCTCAACTTTCTCATCGGAAAGATGTAATAGTAACAGGTTGAGCAGAGGCCTGGACTTAGCGTTAAACAAGATGGTATATATATCACCTACTAAGAGCCTACCACATAAGAGGTGCCCAATAGATAATACAATCACAATATTACACTGCTAGATTTGGAAAGGACAACATAGGAATCAAATTTAGCCCAGGTTTTTAAGTTTGGGGGGATTGGTTAAATGGTATCACCGATACTCATTTAAGGAATATAGGAAGAAAAGGTAGATGGAGGAGGGAAGAGCAACAAGATAGCAGATTCAATTCTGGACATACTGAGTTGGTGGTATATGTGTACTAGTGAATAGAGTGTCCAGTGAGTGCTTTAATATATAAATTAAAGGAGAAAGATGAGGGCTGAGATGTATATTCAACTTAGTACATGTATTATTAAAAAACAATCCTCCCATTTCATTTTTCGTCGTGTCATGTTGCCCTTCTGGAAAAACTCCTTTCTCTGATCCATGTTGTTATTGCCTCATAGCTGTCAACTCCTGAATTATTAGCTGATAAAGAATTGCATTTTAATAGTGAGAAATTAAAGACATTTAGAAAACTGAAATTCTTTCAGGACCCCAAGAGACAGAGTACCAGTGGACAGTCACCTGAGGTTGAACTCTTCAGCCAAGATGGACAGGCTACACAATCAGTTGGAGGCTCCGAAGCAGAGTTTTCTCAACTCTCATATTACGTTCTGACAAGAAAATGGCGGTGGGTTAATAGGAGGCAGCAGACATCATTGCTAATGTGAATCCTTAAGATTTCCCTGACATTTCTTCCTACCTAATAAATCAAATTAGCTACAAAACATCATCAGTGTAGCAAATCTGCCCGCCCCTTCTTTTCTGTTTTTCAGTTCAAATTAATATCAGATGAAACAATTAATGCCTCTCAGAGCATTTTAAAGATCAAAAACACGCACTAATCACATGACAAAACTGGCATTTAAAGAGGAAAAAAAAAACTCCACAACTTTATTTAACGTAAAACTTATTGAAAAATTCAAAGGCTGCCAACTGGGCAGGAAATGAAGGTGAGCTCTCTGAAAAGTCTCTCTGCTCATCAATAGGAGGGAACAGCAGGAGGTTTGGCTGCCATTCCCTAGATGTTTCCAACGTGAAGTCCTTGTTTAGTGAGGCTATAAACTGTCCCACATATTATCTCCTTCCCTCCCACTGAGTATAAAATCCTATCAAGCCTCTACTCTAGAATTAAATTCTCAGCATACTAAGGCTCCTTTTCTGCTCTTTCCTATGACCTCACACTTTCTGGAACAGCAATTTCTGGTTTACAACCCCTTTCACTTAGTCCCTGAGCTCTGTCTTCAGTGCTGGGTAAGCAGTAGCAGGAGAAAGCTTAGACTTAGGTGGAAGGCTTTTTTTCTTTCAAATGGGGGTGGGGATGAAGGGTGTTACATCCTTGGAAGAGTATTTAATTAATAAGTGCTTATTCATCCTAAATCTGATATGTAACCAGAACTCTGAGCCAATGCCCACTGCTTACATTGAGGATACAGCTGCTATTGTTGCTTTCAACAACATAAGATTTCATGTGGAATGTGCATCCCAGCTGTATCTTTAATACCTGTTTGAAATTGGGCAAGTCCTTATCAGGACTTTGAAGTTCAATTCTCCCCTCCCTAAGAAAAAATGGAGAGCCAGATTTTCTCTCTGTGCTCCTGTTTCATTTTATTCATGTCTCTGTTTCAGAAATTCTCCCCTTTAACTGCAGTGATGATTTGCATGTCACTTTGATCATGGACTATACCCAAGACACCTCTGTATTCCCAGGATTTAGAACGTTGCATGTTGTAGATGCTCCATGAGGGCTTATAAGAAAAATGAAAAGCATTCCTACATCACAAAATTGTCAACTATATTAAGAACAAGCATCACAGTTGCCTGAACTGAAATGTGGATTTGCCTTGTCCTTCAAACCCTCAGAAATAGGGGCTATAACAAAATGATGCTCAAAATAAAAGGAAG
Source organism: Canis lupus familiaris (assembly GCF_011100685.1). Taxonomy (NCBI): domain Eukaryota; kingdom Metazoa; phylum Chordata; class Mammalia; order Carnivora; family Canidae; genus Canis; species Canis lupus. The sequence goes on along the minus strand of NC_049256.1, from coordinate 19,174,663 downwards.
GAAATCCTCATGTGGTTAAAATAAATAAGGAAGTCAAAGCCAGAATTTCTAGCTTTGCTAATATTAAGGTTATGAGAATATATACCAAACGGCTAGCTAAAAGGGTTATAATGCCTATGCTGGAGAAAGGAGATGTGGCCTTTTAGAAAAAAAAATTATTGGGAGAATTTACTATCCACTAACCCTTGCCATAAAAACTCTAGAAGAATGAGTATCAGCAGGAGAGGAATCCAACCCAAAGGAGGAAGCAAAAGTTCAAGAATCAAAAGTGATCACGTAGCTCAGAGAGCAAAGAAACTGATGAATAAAACTAAGGAAGCATGGGTTCTGAACAGCCATAATAATTCAAATAAATGGTTTTAGTGGGGTTTGTGAACAAGGTAGAAGTAAAACGCAAAATTGTAACAACAAAATCGAAAATGCAGTTTAAAGCACTTAATGTCCTTAGTTTTGTGGGGCTATAGTAGAGAAATTGTTTAACTCTCAGCATGGTTGAATTAAGAATGCCATAAGAAAATAGAAATAAAATGAATAAATGTATAAATTCTAACCCAGTACAAAAAGATAAAAAAGGAATGAAGGAAGGAAAGAATTAAGTTTCTATCAGTGCAGTTAAATCAGGAAAGGGAGAATACTATAGCAAAGAAAAAAACATAGTTTCAGGAAACAAAAGGTTCCAAGTGTATTAGTAATCTCAATAAAAGTAAATAGACTTAAATTGCTTATTTTTTTTTGTCAGTGATCATAATATAGAATTGAACCCAGCTACCTGCTGTTTTTGACAAACTTAAAATGTAAGCACACAAAAGGTTCGGAAGTTAAAGGATGAAAAAGATATCTGAGAAAATACCATTAAAATAAAGCTTGTTTAGCCACATTAATAGCAGATTAAAGAGAATTCCAGGTAAAACTTATTAAGGACAAAGGCAATTATTATAATGAAAGAAGGAAATGTTTGCAAGGTTTACATAGCAATGCTAAATTCTTTTGGCACGGACAGCCTCATTTTTGTTCCATAATGATCTATTATATAAATATAAATATATTGCAGACAGAACTGCAATAAAAAACTGAAAAATGAAAAGTTAAAAATGTGGACCAAAGTCACAAATAAAACTTTGAAATTCTTAGAGAAACATAAATTCAGAACACATAAGATTTGAATAAAAAATGACAAGCTAGATCTAGTGGACTTACATTGAGCTCTGTAATCAGCAATTAGAGACTACACAATCTTATCCGCCATGTAGTGAACATCTCTTAAGTCACAATCAAAATAACAAAAAAAATTATATGAGGCCATGCATTCTGATTTTAAAGCAGGAAAATTGGCATTGGATTATAAAAAATAGCTATAAATTCACAAATTTGAAAATTTTGGAAATTCACGGGTGAATAATCTTTGGGTCAAAGAAGCGCTAATAGAACTTGCAAAGTATTTAGTACTAAATGATGAAATACCACATAGCAAAACTCTGTAATGCTGGTAAAATACTATTGACATGTAAATTTATGGCTGACCTGTATAGATTTATGTAAATGAGTCCCAGTGCCCTCTGGCTTCATAGTGGAGCCACAGCAGGGGATCAGACTGAGTTTGGAAATTGATGTTAGGGGATTTGTTCTCCTGGCATTTAGCCCAAGAGGTAGGCTGGCCCTGTCCCACAACAGTTTACTGCTCCTCTCAAAGGACCGGACTCTGCTTCACTCTCTGGGCTTCTGGGTTCCAGTAGGTGCTCCCTGCTCTCATCTCTTTGGGCCTGCAGGTTAACTACCCAGCTGCTATCAGCTCTGGATTACTTTGCTGTCCCTTGCGGTTCCCTCTACCCACATCTTTGTAAACAGTCCTGTTGTAAATAAACCCTTCTCAAATTATACTGTTTGGAGAGTGCCATCTGTTTCCTGTTGGGACCACGACTGAATCAGTGATACAGACTTAATTTAAAAGACCCGCAGACTCTTGGAGAAAGGGAGGGAGGAGAATAAGTACAGGAATGGCCTGGCTTTTCTGGTAGAACTATAATCTGGACACTGGTGCTGGCTGGGTCTGGCAGGTGCACAGTCAATGCCCTTTCTTTCCCAGGGCACAGTTATGGATTCTTCAGAAACTCCCCACCCTGAATATCTCACCTGTAGCTTCCTTGGCCTGGCACCTTTCTCCCTGGCCACCCTTAGGCCACCATTGACTCACCACTCAGGTGCTGTGCTTCTGGAAGGGCAGGCAGGCAACTCCCCTGTTTCTTCAGGTCAATGGTAAGAATAGAGAGAGGAAATGTAATTGGATGTGTGAAAGGCTAGCATTTCGACTGAGTGTGTAATATTTTATTTCTACATCTCAAAAAAGATCTTTAACAATCTCAAAATATTAGCATTAATAGTCACATGTTCAAATGTGGATGGGGAGTAGAGTGATGTTATATTATTTTCTGTGTGTTTGAAAATATTTAATACTTAGGAAAACAACAACGTTGAAAAAGACTAAGGTGACAAGGTACGTAAGTCTCTCACACAGGAAGTGGCACAGAGGGATTTAGCACATTTCTGTGACATGCTGTCCCCACCCCATCCCACTGCTGCTACCACCATGTGATTTCAGGTTGCAGTACCTTCTGCCCACTGCATCCCAAAGATCCCTCACCAGTTTGCCAAACGAAATCGCTCTTCATTCTTTGGGTTGAGATTAGATTGGGAAGGGAGGAGAGGAAGATGAGATAGGGTTATGGGATTTCCTAAAGAGTTTGAGCCCTCAATTTGGGCACTCTCCAATCCCATAAGCAGACACCCTGCTGTGGCTGCTTCTTTCTCTTATTTCTCTTCCCTTAATCGGATCATCTTCACCCCATCAGCCACTGCTTCTCTTTGGGGAAACTTCAGCTCCTCTTTATTTCCTTATCTCTGCAAAACCACACTCCAGTTCTCTGTAATTTAGGAAATCTCTGAGCAGTGGGAGGTGTAAGGTTTGCCTTGTGGCCCGGGTAACAGGACATAGAAGGTTCATTGGGAACGGTTGAAGATTGAATACAAGGCCCCCATCAGGATTTAAACAAGAGCCTGATAGCACTTTATATAATTAGCTCCAAGATTCTTCTGCATTAAAGAGATTGTCATGAACTTGAATCATACCTAAAACTTGGCCCATACCATCTGCAGACTCCAAGATTTTCCCTTAACTAACAGCCAGGATATGTTTATTTGTATGTATTTGTATAAGATTACATGGCATATAGAAAATAGAATATTCAAGCCGAATCTTTCAATTTAGAGATAAAGACATTGAAATCTTACAGTTTGTTAGCAGCCAGATTTTAAGTCAGGTTTTTCTCTGACAGTAGGCCAGTGCTTTTTCCAACTGTTAGATAAGATATGTGGATATCTGTAAAAGCATATAAATTTTCTCAGTTAATAAGTATAATACTATTTTGAATGAAACACAAGAAATGAGAAACCACTGACCCAAGTTATACAAACATTTTTTTATTAACATACTACTTTATCAAAAATTATAAAGGACCTATTACACACCAGATGCTGTTGTCCATGGGTCATACAATTCCTGAAAGAAGCCATGATGCATTTGCCCAAGATATATGGGTTTAACTAACAGAAATAGTTATTTTAGGGACTGCTTATAAATTTAATACATTTATTTTTATGAGCACATCATAATGTTCTCCCACTTTTTCGGAGAGCAATGTGCATTCAAGATCTTGGTGCTCTGATGTTATCCAGGACACTTCCCAGTTTATTTTCTAATAATAAATGTATGAAGAGTTATCATTGGCTTCTAAGGTCCTTCCTTTCAAGTGGCCAAATGCTTTCCAGTATCCATGTTTGGGATCCATTAGAAACCAGTCCTGTCTAGTCTCTCCCTTGTTACAAGAGGATGAGAAGGAAGATGACACCTGACTGTAGTGTGCTGATCATTGCACAGAGAAGTAATGCCCTCAATCGGCTGCCAATCCTTCCTAGTGATGTACTGAAATACGGAGGAGAAATCAATGTGCATTTCCTAGCAAGGCCTTGTGGACTAATCCAAAGCTAACGATGGACAAATTTATGTAAGTTGGGAGCAGCAAGGAGAATCAAAGCTAAAGAGGAAGATGGTGAATAAGAAACAGGTCTTTCTTTCTGTGGGAAGAAACTCATTTACCACTTACCCTCAAAACTCTCCATTTCAAGTGGCTTCTATTTGGCTAACACTGTTACTTTTCAAGGCACTTACCAGCATATTGTTGCCATCTGGTCCTTTAGAAATCATATAGCATTGGCCAGGACATTGGGGCTTACCAAAGCTATGTGAGTCTCAAGGATAGAGCCAAAATCTAACTCAAAAGCTCATAGATCAAGACAGGTAGAAGGTTAGAAGGCCTAAAGGAGGGGAGCATGACATGAAGCAGAACTGAGGGAACAGAAGCAGTTGATTTGGGAAAGTAATTCTGAAGACTTAATGAAAATTATTGAGATATTGATGGTTACCTAAGGTAGTGATACAATTTGGTGCTGATAAGGACTCAAAACCTATTCAAGTGTATTGCTTCCATTGATTAACCATTTGGAGCTTCTTTTTGAAGTTGGCTCTAATGAAATGCACTTTTCAGGCATTGCAGCTTCTCAAGAGACTGGTCAGTCTTGGGGACCTTTCTTGACTTCAAAGCCCCAAAGTCAAGCCATATTCTAGGACATGCTGACTTTATTACTATTTTCATATCTCCCATATCTCCTTTAGCCCTGGCATCCTGGTCCCTGCTGTGATAACTAATACCCTGTGAGTCATGGTCAATGGCCCAGCAAACCATTTCCCACCTGGACTATGAACTTTAAACTACCCTCCTCTTTAGAAAACTTTGTGATGACTCTTGGAGAGAAGAAGGGAATTAAAGTGTATTACTGTTCAACCAGGTTCTGGATTAGGTACTTTTCACATTTAATCCTGTAACATTTGTTTGAATTGCCTGTTAGTATACTGTTTTGCAGTTGACAAAAATGAAGCTCAGAGTGTTAAGTAACTTGTGTCTGTCACACATGGGAGGGCCAGAAGTTATAACATTGCAATTTGCTCGTATAAACATAATTTCATTATAAAACCACTATCTCATACTCCCAAGTAAGTAGTGCTTTAAGTTTTGGCAGAATTATAATGGTGGGAAGGTACACTTTTCTTGCATCTTCAAGTTAGAATGAACACACAATGACATTTATAGAAGAAATGGGTCCCAGAAGCCTCTCCAATAACTTCTCCTTTCATTTTGATGCTGACTTCAGCTTTCTTTTCCACAGAGTTCCTGGATTTCGTGCCCTCCTACCCACCTTGCCTTGTATTCAGATTAGTATGATATGGGCATTGAGGTTTTACTTAAGTTGTAATCAATTTCTCCCTGCCTTGATAGGCTTTTGTATTTTCCCCAAATAGAATTTTACTAAGGCTGTTGAGATAATTTGATGTAACCTGCATTTTGGGGGTTTTCTAAAGGCTTTTAAATATTTTACGACCTTGAGTATTGGCTTACACTCCTATACCATGTAGAATACCCAGCACCTCATCTACTATTGCTGAGGATTTCTTGGGGAGTGATATTTCTCCCAATTACCTGGCTTTATATCCTGCTTCTGTTCTCAGTCTCCACACTTGATTTCCTAAAGATGCTCTTCCTTTCAACACTCTACCTTATCATGGGAAAAGCCATGGTGCCTTCAATTTCCAGAGTAACAGTGGCCTAAAGATAAGTGTACAGCAGATAATCCTGATGGCCTAAGGCTACATACTGCTGTTACATTACAGAACAATCAAGAAAGCTACTCGTCCTTTATAATCCTTGGCCAATCTCACATTCTTGCCTCTAGGAAATGTTCTCCATCTTCCTCATCATCCTGGATTCAGTGTCCCACCACGATGCTGGGTTCTCCTTTCTCTCAATGAGTCCCTTCTCTTCCTCACTATTTTTCTGTTGGTGACCTTCCTACAACCACACTGTCCCTACTTATATTAACAGCAAGAGCCCTTGTGCTCTGTCCTTACAGAACAGAAATACTTTTCAACCATCATGATATTGTTTGTGGGATGACATAAATAACTAAGACATAAATACTTAAATAAGTAGATATCACATTGGTGTAAAATGAATCCTACTACCAAAAGAGTTAAGAAATTATAGATTTTGAATAATCAGCTATCTGATAAAGAGAATTCCCAAGAGTAACATGTATGGGTTAACATTTTTCTTAAATTTTAGAGAATAACTAAAGTACTCTTTCCACTAAAATTACACTGAATAGAATCTGCTTGTTCTTGCAAAGCATAGGAGTATTTCAGCATCATAGAGTACTTCCAATTTATGTATGTTGGGTTTTGCATTAGAAGAGCACAAAAACGTGTTAACTAATAAATACATTTAGATACTAAAGCTCTGAAAGCAGAAAATACAAAAGGCAACTGATAAATGTGTGGGTTAAAATATATATGCAAATGTCCCCCAGTGACAATAAGCACACAAATGAATAATTGTGACTCTAGATATCTGGAGAGACAGACAAAATTACACAGGGGTGCAAATGTTGCCTTCACATTGAGCTAAGTCCAAGGAGCATTTGCCATGGGCTTTAGTACCAGAGACTGACATTAGAATTGCCAGAGTATGGACATTGCCTGGGAAAAAGTGGTTGATTCTGTATAATGAATTCTCAGACTGAGAAGTATGTGACAAAGACTCTCCCCACACTGTACAGCAAGGCCATCCATGGGCTTTAGCAGATTTGACCCTATTTGAAGTTTTTTTTTTTTTTTTTTTTTTTTTAAATAAAGCCCTGATACCACATTTGAAATGTGACAGGGCCAAGCTTTCCATAGATTTTTTTTTCTCCATCCATACAAAGCCCCTGCCCAGTTGTTTTAATTTCTCTTTCTACATTTATTTTTACTATATTGTATTGCTTCAAATCATTTCAAAATGTTTTTAATACAATATATCTTAGAAAAAAAAGTTCTGAATTCATAAGCAATCCCTATGGCATGTCCTTGGCATCAGCTGTAAAATTCCAAAGTACCTAATTTGTTTGATTGATTGATTTTTCAATGTTTTAAAGGGTACCAAGCACAGCGGTGTATAATCTTTCTCTTATTAAATGGAATATGAATGAATAAAAGATAATTGCAATTTTTTTTTGTATTTAGTCTGTTGTCTTGTGAAAGATTTTTTTTTTCTTCTATCTTGCAGTTCTGAAGTGAATGAGAAAGATTCTTTCTCTTTTTATAGCAGTAACAGCTCCCCCCACCATTCCTCAACAAGGTTTATAGGCAGGCCCAGCCCTCTTATGTTACCTCAACCCAGATGCTGCGAATGGCCCACAATTCCAGTGAACACAGCAAACTAGGGAGGGACTGGGGCATGCTTGGACCTTTCCTGTTTAGTGGGAAGAAAAGCTCTCCTCTACATTTTTTTTTCTAGTTGAAAGATGCATCTCCATTCTCCGACAGTTTGCAGACCTAAGCACAATGCAAAGAGATTAGGTATAATTTTCCCAAGGAAGCAGGTGGATACAGCCTATAACTTAGATAAGGGCTACATAGCATGACCTTGAAGAAGCAATTCTTTTCTTATTTTCTCTTCTCTCACTTCCATCCAGCTTCAACTTGGCTAACATTATGAGGTCGGCCAAAAAAAATCGCAATACTTATCTTGCTGACCACAACAATTGCTCTTTGTAATTCCAGTAGAGGAGCATCAGGTGGTTATGAAGGGGCCAGAAGGCTGAAGGACAGGAGAAACTATTGCTATAAACCCATTTTGTTAACACCAACATCTCCATGGGCAGCTGCTTGCCACACACGAAACGGTCCTATCTGCAACTCTGGAAATCCATTACCTTAGGAGAAAGTTGGACAAAGTCAAGTTGATTTTAAGAACACTTTCTAGATATGATAATGAACTCTTTCATCTTCAAAAACCAGGAAGAACTTCAACCAATTATTTGAAATTTTTATTTTGTTAGTCTGTTTTGGATGGGAATGATAATGACAGGAGCAAAGTAATTCTCTCTGAAAAATCCATTTCAGGTTTTGTATATGATTATAAGTACCCTCTTAAATTTGGTTTGTCACAGAAGCAAAATCAAACAAAAATGTGAATTTTTCATTCCAAGAATAATAAATTGGTTTGTTTTCATTTCTCTAAACTTAATAGAAAAGCACACTAGGGTGAGGTTAAGGGAAATGATCCTGTTATTTGTTTTTGCCATAGGCCTTTGTAAGGTTTCAGAAGGAAAATTAATCAATTATGGAGTATAGACGGAGTACTGACACTGTGCAACACTAGACCAACAGCTTCCAATGTAGTCTTCAGGGTTCTCAAGTTTTCTACAAGATTAATCTTCAAGGCTCAGCACCTCTCATGGGATCCTTATGCAAATCAACCAGTAACCTCCAAATCTGTGACAAGACTGTATTTATATGGCCTCTCAAAGTACATTGCATCACAACTATGGAGAAATACAGCTGCAAGAAGGTTTAGCAGTATAAGTTTTAGCCCAACACTGGAAGCCAAAAGCACTTTGTCAGTGGTCATGTCAAAACAGCAAAAGCAGAGAATATCTGAGAAAGCGTCTGGCTAATGTGTTTATGTAGTGAGCTGAGCTAAGGTGCAGACAACCTCCTAGATTAAAGACCTACTTGTGGTGTGCTCATTGTCCCCAGACATTTATGAGAATCAGCAACAATAAAGCATATTTTTCAGAGTGCCATTCTAAATTTCACCAGAAATCATTTTTTAATAGTTCCCTTTACCACACATTCACTTTATGTACTGGAGTGAATGAGCAGATTTTTTTTTTTTTAGGGCAATTTCTCGTGTTGGGGCCAGAGACTTGTTGAGGAAAGATATTTTGTAATTAAAGCTCATCGTTTGCACTTGAAATGACTGTTCATTTGATTTTGTTTTTGTCTTTCGAAGAGTCAGGCTTCACTAGACTAGGGAGCAGGATCCAGTGCAATGATGGTGTTCTAAAAGCAGTACTGCAGGAATCCCTCACATTGACCCATTATGAAAGGATGACTTAATGTCATAAATGTCGAGGAGCAAAAACCAAGGAAACAAATGGAGGAACTTGGCATAGAGGCACAATGCAAAAGAGCTTAACACCAGTAATTGCTATATTCACCTGCAAATATTGTACTGATGAGTCAGCTCAATCTGAGCATTGTCACCAGTAATCTCGAGTCTGAAAGATTTATTCTGAGAAGATATTCTTATTTGTGACTTCCCTTCTCTTCCTAGGAAGTGGTAGCAACAGCTGCTGAGGAGATAGAAATGATGTGGGAAGGGTCCAAAGGGACTGCAAGAAAGATGTCAAAGCTCCAGGGCCTTATGTCCATCTAAGGGAGATATCTAGATGCTGAGAATATCCTTCTCATGGGAATGGGTCACACCTCCCAGTAGATGGCATGAACTCTGGCATTAGATAAATTACCTCAGAAGATTTACTCACATTACATAATTCCATATACTATTTTGTTCCATAAAAAAATCTTCCCAAGAAGACAAACTTAATATATACAGCATGGAAAGGGAGATTCCAGGCCTACAAAAACAAATGAGGGACAAAAATAATATCATTAAAAAACTAACAAATAAATTAGAAACAGCAAGAACCACAACCTACATAATTGTCAATTACAAAGAGAAATGTCTGAGGTAAGTACAGTGAAGGCTCATGAAAAAAAAATGTAGAAATGAAGGCAAGAGAGAAAAGCTAATAGAAATGGAAGACAGAGAAGAATGATCCTAAGTATAGTAGTTAAGCATCCATGATTTTTAGAACTCAGCAAATTGAGAAGAAAATGCATTCAAAAGTAAGAGAAGTCTTTTTTTGGAAAAAATTTCTAAGTTTGCAAATTAAAAAGGCACACTATAAGTCAAGACACCTCTTACTGTATTGGACTTCAAGGAAAAAGAAAGAATTCCTCTGTAACCCTGACAGAAAAAATGAGTGACCTCCAAGAAGAAAGAACAGATTTCTCTTCAGCCATGTTCAGTGAGGAGAGTCAGATATTTTTCAACAAAGTTCTGGATGAAGGCAACTGTGACAAAGAAAATGAAGCCCCAGAATGATGCAATTCCAATCTAAAGGCAAAAGGCTGCATTCAAGAATGTGACAGAAATTCAGGAATTACCACTACAGAACCCAGTCCAGTGCTCATAGTAACTTAAAAACAGCAAAACAGAGCCAAACCCATTCATATGAGGACAAAATTTAAACGAGGGGTGAAATTACTGAAAATAAAGAATTGAGGAAGATAAAATTTAGAGAGTATGTGTATAGAATCTTCTTTAATACTGAATTAACTCTAAAAATCTTGCAGCTTATTGTTATAAAATAGAATGAAAACAAAAGAAAATTTGAAAATATGAAACAAATAATTAACAAAATCAGGAGGAAGAAGAGGAGGCAAATGAAGAAAGTGGCACGAGCATTAGTATTCTCATCTTTCACTGCTGGGAGTCAGTCTGCAAGGTGTCCAGTGAAAACATAACCAAAAACAATACTGATACTTGTTTCTCAGTTTTTCATAGATTACTTTCTTATTCTTAAAATTATCTTTTAGAAAATGATAAATCTATCTGCTGCATGGAATAATAAAGCAGAATTTCTGCTTTCTTTCTGTCTTCCTTCAATTTCCCTTCTAGAATTAAATTCAATGTAAGATTTACCATATATTTTAAATAGTAAATATGTTGATATCTTTCTTTTTGTTTCATCAGGTAGGATTTACATAGAGTAAAATTCACCTTTTTAAAGAGAAATATTCTGTGGGTTTTGACAAATGTCATGTAACCACTACCATAGTCAAGAAGTATATAAATATTTCTATCATGATGAAAATTTCTCCTCTTAGGTCCCTTTGTGGTCATTCCTTGCTCAAATCCCCGTCCCCCTTATGCCCCCCCACCCCAGCAAATGTCTCTGGCCAAACTAATTCAACCACTGATGAATTTCCAGTCTCTCTAGTTTTGCTTTTTGCTGAATGTCATATAAAGGGAATCATATAGTACATTTGTTTTTTTTTTTTAATTTTTAAAGGTTTTATTTATTTATTCATGAGAGACAGAGAGAGATAGAGAGCGAGCAGAGAGAGAGAGAGGCAGAGACACAGGCAAAGGGAGAAGCAGGCTCCACGCAGGGAGCCCAACACGGGACTCGATCCCAGGTCCCCAGGATCACACCCTGGGCAGACGGCGGCACCAAACCACTGAGCCACCCAGGCTGCCCATATAGTACATTTGAATTTGATTTTTATTTTTAGCATAAAGCCTTTAAGATTTATGCAAGTTGTTATTATGTGTATTTATTCTTTTTTTATTGCCACATACTATTCTACTGTAGAGATACCACCATTTGAGGGACATTTGTATAGCTTCCATATTTTTTAATAAGTCTGAACATTCACATACAGGATTTTCTGTAACACTTATTTCCATTTCTCTTGGATATTTAAAAATGTTTTTTTTGGCCATATAGTAAGTACATATTATTGAACTTTATGAGAAACTGTCATACCATTTCCCAAAGTAGTTTGATCTTTTTGTATCACAACCAGCAACATCTGAGAATTCCAGTTGCTCTGCATCTTTGTCAACACTTAGTATCAGTGTTTTTTTTAAAGATATTTTTGTAGGTGTTTAGGTGCTAATAAATGAAAATTGAATTTTATAGTATAACATCCTAATGAACATGTATCACTTAGAATCTAAGATCAATAGCAAAAATATTGGGGAGGAAAGAGCCATGTAGCATTTGTATTTGATGCTTAACCATTGACAAAGTCTTCCAGAAAAACTAACCTAAAAAGAAACATTAATTAAATTCATCTTTCTATGTATTCCTTATGGGAATTATCTATATCAAAGCCATATAGAAAAACAGCAAACTCCAATTATTTGATGAATCTCATGCTTTCTTAAACAAGAGAGATCTAAAAAAAAAAAAAAAAAAAAAAAACAGAGATCTGCAAGGATGCTATGACACCAAATAGGATATTCCTTTAATTATATGAGTTATCTAGATAGATTTTTCTTTTTTTTATATAATAATTTTTATTTATTTATGATAGTCACAGAGAGAGAGAGAGAGACAGGCAGAGACGTAGGCAGAGGGAGAAGCAGGCTCCATGCACCGGTAGCCTGATGTGGGATTCGATCCTGGGTCTCCAGGATCATGCCCTGGGCCAAAGGCATGCGCCAAACCGCTGCGCCACCCAGGGATCCCTAGATAGATTTTTCTAAAGATATCATTAACATGTCTATCAAACATTTATTAGGAGTCTTGTATATGGAAAGTATTGCATAGGCATTGATAGAAAAACAAAGATGAATAAATCATAGTTTTTCCTTTCAAGGTATATACACTATCTGCTATAGAATGGGTGTTTGTAGTAAAATGGTAGCAGCTTTGGGTTTAGAAGAATCCTAGTTGAGCATAAGGTTAAAATAAAAACAATCCACTTTGAGGGTTTATGTGTGTTACTAAACCAATTCTACTCAGTGTTATATTATTTAAATAAGAGGCAAACTTCTATACACCACAATACATGCCTTGCTATGTCCCCATTATAGCTCTGTCAGATGTAATCCTGCCAACAGAGTCTTTAAAAAAGTGAAACAAAACAGGGTGTTGAGTCAAGAAACCCAAGTTATAATTTATTTATATAAAAAGCATTCAGCTGACAAAATAATATTTAAGCTGCTTTTCACTCCAAGATTCCTGATGTCACTCAGGTTAATATTGCTTCATTTAACCAATTAGTTCTGCTAGTCTGTCTTGGGCCATTATTTTTGCCACAAGCCAAGAAGCAGAACTTTAAAGGTGCTAAGCATGCAAAACGGTGTACCCAGGCTCTGAAAACACTTAATATAGTTTTCTTACTTTCTGAGACTCTGAAATGAAGATTTTAGCTAGAGTTCTCATTCAATCTTTACACCATAAAGAAGTGTGTAATACCTACATGATGAGATGTCATTATTCCTATCACACAACTGGTGAAAATGAGACCCGAACACACATATACATATATTTCTAGTGATAGATGTGCATATGCCTATTTCTAACGATACTTATCTATATACTAGACGTCTCTGTCACTGGGATACAAATCTTTTACTATGTTATGAAATTTTCTCTAAACTCCCAGACATATATATTTTTGATCAAAACAGTTTATATCATGACAGATGGTCTATCCACTATGGTACATTTAATAATCCGAGGCTTGCATTATACAGTAGATTATTTAATTTTACGTTCACTTGAGATAACATTTCATCACAGTAGTCTTGGAACAGATTGAGGCTGAAAAAAAAAAGTGGCATCGAATACCTCAGAAGCCCATAATCAGATAGCCAGGACTCCAGAGATGCGGCTTAGACAGAATTCCATCTAATGACACTCAAAGAAGTTATCATCGTGGACTGAACTCAGATGGCAGGGAGGCAGCTCAAGAATACCTGCCTCTTGGCAAATTGTATAAAGGCCTTTCACCAGAAGGTTTGCAGAACAGCAAGAGGAGCAGTGAGCAAGGCGGCCACACTTCTGAGCTCAATTTGAATTATTATGACAGTAAACTAAATTTTCTAAATGAACATTTAATGGTATTGGGGCAAAGAAAAGAAGCAGAACTTACATCAGTAGAATCTGAGACAGCTGCAGCCCCTCACAAAAATATCCCCTGTGAATTGTCAGACTTTGGTAACATGTGACCTTGTGCTATTTATAAAAGGAGCATTCCTCCAAGAGCCAAGATCTAAGGCATAAAACACAATTGAAGTATCATAGAGTTTCAAGGGAGTAAAATGAACCTCGGAAGTTAGAAAATGTTACCAATCTGATGGACTTTTGCCCCAAGAATTAACCTCTGCCTTCCTTCAAAGTAAATATTATGCGTTAATGGGAGGAATTTGCCTTTGGATTCAGACTTTTTTTTCCATTCTCTTATTTATTGTGTGCTAGATGTGTCTGATGTGGGTCATGATGACATATTAAAAGAAAAATAATAGCACCTGTATCCTTGGCACCTGCTATTTTTTTTTCCTGCACAGCACCATGCAAGCAGCATCTCGTTATTCTCACGACACCCTTATGAGCCTGCATTTAAGCTGATTGGGACAAGAATCTGAAACATGGGGATGTAAGTGGTTGATAGAGCTCGGACATGGTGTCTAGTCATCTGACTCCAAGGCATTTGTTTTCAGTCACTGCATTGTCCTAATTTAAAACCAGGAGACAGAGGGGCCTGGATGGTTCGGTTGGTTAAGCATCCATCTTTGGCTCAGGTCCTGATCTCAGGGTCCTGGATCGAGTCTCGCATCGGGCTCCCTGCTCAGTGGGGAGTCTGCTTCTCCCCCTGCCCCTCCCCACTGCTTGTGCTTGAGCTCTTTCTTTCTCTCTGTCTCAAATAAGTAAAATCTTTAAAAAAATAAAATAAAACCAGGAGACAGCCTGTCATGCTAAGCCTTACATTTAGTTGAACTTTGAAAAATAACTAAAAGATAAAAAAACTAGTTTGGTGGTTGTTCTCCAACTTAAGTTCAAACGCAATAGGTCCTACCTTGCACTTTTCTAGGCACAGTAGAGAGAGAAGAAGAAATGTACAGTAGAGCTCCCAGGTGTTTGTGGGCTTTGGTCGGGGGAGGGGGACATTATTGACCATAACAAGACTTCCATAACACAAAGGGTAGCTAACACTTAAGGAACAATTTCTAAGTGGTACACATGCTCCCCTATGCTCTATATGTGCTAAATCTTAGGTGTGCTCTGAGGTAGGTAAGATTAAGATCTCTCTCTCTTTTTCTTACTGATCTTGATTTTATGGCAGTGTAGGAACATTTCTTTATCTTTTTCTTAAGATTTCATTTATTTATTCACGAGAGACACAGATCAAGAGGAAGAGACATAGGCAAAGAGAGAAGCAGGTTCCTTGTGAGAAGCTTGATGCAGGACTCGATCCCAGGACCCTGGAACTATGTCCTGAGCCGAAGGCAGACACCCAACCACTGAGACACCCAGGTGTCCCTGTAGGAACATTTCTAAACACAGAATCTGTACTTCTACCCAATAGGCTCCCCTAAAGTCTGGGATCTCCATACCTCCCTATTGCCTTAGAATAATGATTTGACTCAACTTTCTATCCAAAAGTATTAATTCTAGCTTTTGTTAAAAAAAAATACTATCAATATGAGGCTGCTTTGAACCTGTTTGAGTGGAAGGCAAATAGTTCAGAAAAGGACCTAGTCTCTTTTCTACTTAAAACATCAGACCAGAGTGCACCATTACTAGTGGCTTGGGGAAAGTTGTTTAGGGGAACATTTGCCCCCTCCTGACCAGGACATGCCCTGAGGGATTCAATATACATCCCTTTATGTCTGAAAGTTGATGTCATGGTTGTTTTCACCGATTCTATTGCTTGTCCTAAGTCCTTGTTTTGGAAATAGGTGCTGCTGAATGGTTTCCATTTTAATAGTTTGATACTGTAATATAGTTAATGGTTCAAAAAATCAAAAACTGCTTAAAAATACAGAAATACATATGGTGAAATGTCTTGCTCTAACTCTGATCCCCATTCACTTCTTCTCAATTCACATCACCTACTCCAGGAAAGCACTGTCTGCTATGTATCCTTCCAGATTTTCTTAATGCACATGCCAACAAATATGAATATATATTAATTCTGTCTGTTCTTAGACAAAAGCTAGCATACTATATACTGCTCTGTATCTCCATTTCTTGATTAATAATATACTTGGAGATCTTTCTATATTAGCCTATAATTTTTCTTTCTCCCTCCCTCTCTCTTTCTGTTTTTTTAATGTCACTGCCTAGTGGCCCCTTGCTTGGATGACCATAATCTATCTGATCCCTGGTAAACACTTTATGGACATTTGGATTCTTTCCAATATTTTGCTATTACAGATACTGATATACTGGATGATATATCCAGTGTATATGATGCCAGAGACCTGAGGAGGTCAGCTCCTTCCAGCACAGAGGCTGGGAAGCTCTGGGACAACACATTTCCATCAACAATAGGTGAGAGCGCCTATTTCCCACTCAGCTTCTCTAGTGAAGAGCCATAAGCTTTGGCATTTGAGTTAACCCTATAGATCAAAAAGGTGGTATATCTGTGCAGTTTTACTTTAGTATGAGTGAAGGTGATCATATGTTATACGTTCAAAGGTGTTTGTAAGCTTTGTGCATGTAAACTATTTAAATCATTCCTCTCTTTTTTCTACTCAACTTTTATTATTGATGTGATGAAGCTAAATATTGAGAAAAAAATCTCTGTGCCTAAGTGATATGAATTGCAACTCTTTTCGGATTTCTATCTGTATCTTGACTTTATTCATGGTGTTTGCTTTGTTTTGTCTTGTTTGCATTTGCTTACAGAAGTTTCTTTTCTATTTTCTTATGCTGTCTTTTACAGTTTGGATTGGGAGTTGTTAGTTAGAAAGGACTTTTCCACATTGGGTTGACAAATGAATTCTGCCCTCTCCCTCCACCCCCCCAGTAACTTTTAGGACTTCATTTCTTTAACGTGAAAAAAAAGATTCCATGTGAAATTGATCCTGGGACGCCTGGGTGGCTCAGCGGTTGAGCGTCTGCCTTTGGCTCAGGGCGTGATCCCGGAGTCCTGGGATTGAGCCCCACATGGGGTTCCCTGCAGGATCCTGCTTCTCCCTCTGCCTGTGTCTCTGCCTCTCTGTGTGTGTGTGTGTCTCTCATGAATAAATAAACAAAATCTTAAAAAAAAAAAAGAAAGAAATTGATCCTGATGTTGAGTACGCAATACCAATGGATTTGAAAATTTTCCCCAGATGGTTTATACTAACACCATTCATTGAAAGGTCCATATTTGCCTTCACATTTGAGAAGAGTTTTAATTTTTCTTCATATGGATTTGTGTACTTTTATTGTTTATTTCTAGAAATATTCGTTTGCTTATTTTTGCTGTTTGAAATGGTTTTCCTATTATGTGTTCTAACTGCTTGTTTTTTTGTACATAATACATTGATTACTTTCCATTTATTAATATTTATATCCTCTAACTTCCCTGAGTTCTCTCACTCTTTGGTGTTTTAATTGATTTTCAAATGTACCATCGTATTATCTTCACATTGTTATATTTTACAATGTTTATGCTTCTTATTTTCCTTTATCTTGTCTGATTTTACTGGCTAGTAATGCCCATACTTTGTGGGATAATGGAGGTGACAGCATTTTTGTCTTGATCTTGATATTAGTAGGAATACCTCTTAGTATATCTCCACTGAGCATAATGCTGACTTCTGGATTGAGAAGAATATATGTTTACGGCTTTAAAAGGTGTCCATCCATCCTGATTTAACTTAATGCGTTTGTGAAGAATGGCTATTGTATTTTATCAAATGACTTTTCGGTATGTATGGAAATGATAATTTTTCCCCGACATTATAAGCTATATTTTAACATATTTCTTAATAATGAACCATTCTTGGACTTCCAGAATACATTCCCCTGTCAAAAGAATTATTCTTCATATGCTTTTGGATTGTATTCACTACCATGTTCCTTAGCTCAGTTCCATCAGTATTTAAACAGAGATTAATCTATAGTTTTATTTGTGCATGCAACATCTTTATCAGATTTCACTATCAATTGCATTCTTTCTTTCCAAAATGAATTGGAAGGTTTTCTTTTGTCTACCATTCTCTAGAACAGTTTAAATAACATTGGTGTTATCTGCTGTTTAAATTCCATTATGAAAGTGTCTAAACCTGCTGCTTTGCTGGAAATAAACTTCTGATAATTGTATCCATTGCTTCTATTGAAATGATTCTAGATTTCTTATGTTTCTTGATGCTATTTTGTATAAATCACATTTTTCTAAAAAAATCCATTTCATGCAAGTTTTAAAATTTAGTCTATTCATAAATCTTAAATTTCTTCAGTTCCTGTGTAGCTAGTTCTTTTTCTGTTCAGTTGTGTTTCATTGTTTGTTTTTAATGATAGTTTTTCTCATTTTTTTTCTGAATAAGTTAGCTAATGATTTGTTATCTTTAAAAAAAAAAAACAAACAAACCAGGGATGCTTGAGTGGCTCAGTGGTTCAGTGCCTGCCTTCAGCATGCTTGGTCCAGGGGTTCTGGGATCAAGTTCCATATCAGGCTCCCTGCAGGGAGACTGCTTCTCCCTCTGCCTGTGTCTCTACCTGTCTCTCTCTGTGTCTCTCATGAATAAATAAATAAAATATATTTTTTTAAAAACCAACAGATATTGGAGGTACCTGGATGGCACAATCAGTTGAGCAACCAACTCTTGATTTCAGCTCAAGTCATGATCTGAGGGCTATAGGATCTTACCCCACTCCAGGTTCCCTGTTCAGTTTAGCGGGGAGTCTGCATGTCCCTTTTCACCTGCTCACTCGTGTATACCCCCTCACTCACACACACCCTCTCTCTTTCAAATAAATAAATAAAACCATTTAAAACAAAACAAAACAGATTTTTGTCTTAACATATTAGATCTATCATTTTTCTTGACGGGATGAGCACTGGGTGTTATACTATATGTTGGCAAATTGAACTCTAATAAAAAATATACAAAAAAAGATCTATGATTTTTCTAATTTGCTGCAATTGGAAAATACAGACCATGGAGTCTCTGTCACAATTAATCAGCTTTTCCAT
Organism: Canis lupus familiaris; assembly: GCF_011100685.1. Taxonomy (NCBI): domain Eukaryota; kingdom Metazoa; phylum Chordata; class Mammalia; order Carnivora; family Canidae; genus Canis; species Canis lupus. The sequence goes on along the minus strand of NC_049256.1, from coordinate 19,155,960 downwards.
TATAACATAAGAGTAGCCAAAGACAATATGTAGATAGATGAGAATGTCTGTGTACAAATAAAACTCTTTTATGGATACTGAATTTTGAATTTCTCACATTTTTCACATATCATGAACTATTAACTTCCTTTTGATTTTTTTAACCATTAGAAATAAAGCAAAAACCATTCTGATTTTGTAGGCCATATAAAAACAGTCAATGGGCTAGATTTGGCTCATAAGCTGTGGTTTGCTGGTCTCTACTTTATCTTAATGTCCAAAATATATAAAGAACATATACAACTCAATACCAAAAAACAAATAATCTGATTAAAAAATGGGCTGAAGACCTGAATAGATATTTTTCAAAGAAGACATACAGATTGGCCAACAGACACATGAAAAGATGCTCAACATCACTAATAGGGAAATGCAAATCAAGACGACAATGAGATAACACCTCACACCTTTCAGGATGATATGTCTTTAGTATATATATTGTTCCCTCTTATTTATTTATTTATTTATTTTTTAATTTTTTTTTTAATTTTTATTTATTTATGATAGTCACACAGAGAGAGAGGCAGAGACACAGGCAGAGACAACAGGCAGAGGGAGAAGCAGGCTCCATGCACCGGGAGCCTGACGTGGGATTCGATCCCGGGTCTCCAGGATCGCGCCCTGGGCCAAAGGCAGGCGCTAAACCACTGCGCCACCCAGGGATCCCTGTTCCCTCTTATTTAAATTCAATTTAGTTGACATATAGTGTATTATTACCTTCAAAGGTAGAATTTAGTGATTCATCAGTTGTATATAACACCCAATGTTCATCACATCATGTGCCCTCCTTAATGCCCATCACCCAGTTACCCCATTCCCCCCATCTTCTCCCCTCCAGCAGCCCTCAGTTTGTTTCCTGCAGTCAAGAGTCTCTTATGGTTTACCTTCCTCTGTTTTTATCTTATTTTTCCTTCCCTTCCCCATGGTCATCTGTTTTGTTTCTTAAATTCCACGTATGTGTGAAATCATATGGTATTTGTCTTTCTTTGACTGACTTGTTTCACTGGGCATAAAACCCTCTAGTTCTGGCAGCCCTGGTGGCTCAGCGGTTTAGTGCTGACTTCAGCCCAGGGCCTGATCCTGGAGACCCGGGATCGAGTCCCATGTCAGGCTCCCAGCATGAAGCCTGCTTCTCCCTCTGCCTGTGTTGCTGCCTCTCTCTCCCTCTGTCTCTCGTGAATAAATAAATAAATAAATAATCTTAAAAAAAAACCTCTAGTTCCCTCCACATTACTGAAAATGGCAAGATTTCATTCTTTATAATCGCTGAGTAATATTCCAACGTGTGTGTGTGTGTGTGTATTACACCTTTGTTAATAGCAGCAATGTCCACAAAGCTAATATATGAAAAGAGACCAGATATCCATCAACAGGTGAATGGATAAAGTAGATATATATTTCTTTATGCAATATTTAGTAGTTACCTAATATGAACAATAGTAGAATATTTCCTGTATTTTTTCCTGTACCTTCTTTCCTTCACCTTATTTCTTTATCAATATTCTCATATTTGTTGTTTTACTTTGTGCTATTAAGAAAACCTCTATTTTCCTTATGTGAGTTATTAACATTTATTGTCAAGCTTTGACCCTGAGTTATCACAGAGGAGTCAACTCAGAAATGTATCCAATTTCTTTCACTTCTCCAATTTCTTTAGCATCTAATATCTACATTGTCAGTGAAGATAGATTGAATGTGGGTATACATATCCACATTCTACCCACATTTGTTTTATCCACAATCCTATGAGTAAATAAATTCAATGCTGACCACCAGTTTTGTTGACATAGTTCCCACTCTTCCTTAGCTGAAGATGATCTACTGGTAGTTTCCTTAAAAGAAGCTTAGGTTTATACCCTTAAAATCTTATTCTTGAAGGTAAATGTATCTGGATAAGAAGATTTATGCCTCGTCTTTTCTTTTTTTTAATATATTTTATTATGTTCTCACTGACTTCTGACTTTGTATATTGCTGTAGAGAAATACGCAGACAGGCGTACTTGGGTGGCTCAGTCATTTGAATGGCCAACCCCTTGGTTTAGTTCAGGTCATGATCTCAGGGTCAAGAGGTCGAGCCCTTTGGCTGGGTGTGGAACCTGCTCAGCCCCTCTCCCTCCGCCCCTCCCCTCATTCACACTCTCTCTTTCTCTCTAAAAAAAGAGAGAGAAATATGCAACAACCTGATCATTATATCTTGTCTCATTTGGAGATTAATCTTTTTGCTTGAGCACTCAAATGATCCTCTTGTTTCAATCTTGAAATCCCAACAGCATTATGAGCATAGTTCTGGTGCTTTTCCTCTTGTTTCACTGCTCAATGTTCATTGTCTTCCTGGCCATAAGAACTCAAGGAAGATTCATTTTGGAGAAATTTTCTTTAATTATTCTTTACAAATAAGATATTCCCATTCTGTTGTTTTTGTTTCTTACTTCAGGGATTCTAATGATACGTAATATTGGCTTTTTATGTTTGCCTGCTTTCTACATTGATCATTTTATTTCTGACCTTTAACACTGTTTATTCTGCTAATTCTAACACATTTCATTTATATGTCTCATTTCTATTATCTATTTCCTTTACTATATTTTCCACAGTGTATCCTGGTAATTTTCATCTCTAGCTCTATGCTGAATTTAGTTTTTCTTCTAATTCTTCCTGAGTTCTACCAGGATAATTTTTATCTCCTCCAACTTCAATTCCCATATTTCTCTGAGTTTTAGTATTGCTGACTAGTGATCTAAATTTTTAACAGATACTGTTTAATTAATTAATTAATTTTTTATTTAATGGAAAATTTTGAGGGCAAATATTCACTATGTCACCGTTTTTCTATAAGAGTTCCTTGTGGGGTAAGATACTATTCTTTGCCTGTGTTTTCATGTAAGAATTTTGTATGGAAAAAAAAGATTTTTGTATGGTTGTTGGTCTGGTTCTTTTCACATTCCCTGTCATTGAAAAAGCTGGATATTCTTGGATCAGTATCTATAGACATTTGGTGAGAGAAAGTGGAAGCTGCAGCCAGAGTGATGTTTGAATTTTCACTACCCAAGGTGAGATTCTATCAATAGCTTGTTGACTTCACTTCCACCCGATTTAAAAAAAAAAAAAAAGGTTATAATTTTAAACTCCAGATGAGCCCCTCACTTCCAGTCACTACAATTACATTACTACCCTCTGAGGTCTGCTGCTGTTGGGCTCCTTCTCACTCTTGGTATTTCATAGATTTACTGTCTCCCAAGAGAGTTTTGGCAATTGCTTATAGTTCCAAAATCCCATTTTTTTTTAAATAACTGCCTTCTGTGTTTGATAAAATTAGAGTTTCTAGAGGTTTTTGTTGGTCATCTGTTGCTATTATATGATTTCCAGGAGGGAAAGAAGAGGACCATGATGACTTTCTTAGCCATGTTTATGCAAGAATTCTATAATGCTATGCTTTGGAAGAGTTAAGCAAGACAGGGGCACTTATGCCTACTTTTCAACAGATGGAGGTGTAAACTCTGAGAAGCAAATACCATGCGATGATGAGACGGTGAAAACCTGAAATCTCCAAGGATAATCCTGGAGTAAAAAATCTAAAGAATCAGCCTAAATGATGGAGATCATAAAAATCATAAGAGTTCAGATGAAAAGAAAATTGTGTGTTGACAGGAGCAATGACTGAAGGGGTTATATGGGAACAGAGATCAGAAGGAGTCATTGGAAGCTTTAGTGAAGCTAACGCATGTTCTTCCTTTAATTTTTTGGTCTAAGAAATTTGGAAAATTCTTTCTCACTACCATTCTGTGTTACTGGTTTCTTTTCACCTACTTCAGGATATGTCAACTGTGAAGAAAATGGAAAGAGATAGAACTAATTGAGGGGGAGGAAAAAAGTTTTGGAATAAAAAAATATTTTTCCTCTCTGTAGTCACCAGAGCCTATGCCAGTTCCCCAGAACCAAGCCAGGCTCCCAGAGGCATTCTGGACCAGGGTTCTTGGCACAGACAAGATTCCAAAGACAGAGGTTGCCTTTGAGCCATACCCAGGAACCTGAAACCAAGCCAAGATAGCTTGGAGAGCAAGAGCAGGGAAGTGGCCTTCAGAACATTTTGTCAGATACTTTTTGCTGGTCTCTTTGCTTTATAATCTTTTAAAATGATTTTTTTCCTTCTGAATATTTTCATCTATTTTAACTAGTATTTCAAGGAGAATCATAGAAAGACCTGGGGAAGGCTGAACCCACATTCCTCTTCCCGCCCTCTGGTTGCAGCCCTCTGCCTTTTGTCTCTCCATCATCGTTTACTTATAAGCTTGGTTTTGGCAGCCAGTAAGTTTATTTTACATTTTACTTGAAGTGTGAGGGAAATACTGATAGAAAACTAACAAAATCCCTCACAAAATGGTATCACCGAATAAGCAAAGTACCTGAAAGAGGCAAACATTCGGGTGCCTAGAACTCAAAGCCTGATATTTCTTCCCTATAAGCCACCCTCAGAATCTCTTCCTGCTCTGGCTGGTGATCAGATCATCTGAAAATTAATCACTGGTGGAGAGAAGACTGTATTCACTGTCGAACTATGCTGCAGTCCCTGCCTCTGATCCCTGCCTCTCCAGGTTTCATGCTTGTGTTACCATAAGCTTTTCAAAACAAGGTGCATAAGCTCCTTTGTCATTCTTTTGAAGATATGAAAATGCTAGTTATAGTGTAATTTTTTTCTTACTCCTGCCTCAACTATTAGCAATTATTGAAAAATAACATAAAAATAATTTCTGTCTTATGCGTAATTATGTATATCACCTTTAAAATACATATTTTTAAAGGGAGAGCTACAATGGCCATACATAAAACTAAAGATATATAAAAAGACTTTGGAAAGCATTAGTTTACATAATTTTTCACAGCAATTCAATGAGAATAGACATTAATCAGATGTATGTGTGGGGGGTGGAGTATGTGGATATATATGTGTGTATGCATATATCTCAAAATAAATTATATTTTCCATTAAGTATGTCAATGGTTAACTGTTACACATCCCCATAACTTTTTTGGAGTAATGTGCCAATTTCACACAGAAGAAGGATAAACCTTTTTTCTTTTCTTTTCTTCTTTTCTTTTCTTTCTTTACTGGATTCCATTCCCAGTGTGGACCTCAGTGTGAGACTGAACTCACAACCCTGAGATCAAGAGCTGAACTGAGATTAAGAGTCTGATACTTAACTGACTAAGCCACACAGGTACTCCTGAGGAAGAATATAACTTTCAAAAGTAAACACAATAGCTAGAAAAAGTTATCCCCAAAGAATGTAAGAGAGGGATAGGTATTATTTGTTAAATGAAAAAGGAAGAGCAAGAACTTGGAGATATTTGTGAATAGAAAAATACACACAAACTGAGAAACCCTACACGTAAAGAAATCTAACAACGATTGACAAGCTGTTTGTAGAAAACCAATGCCCACTTTATTTCCAACTTTCCACATCTTTGGGTGAAACTTGAGGACTTCATGAAAATTTCAATGCATTCTTTCTACAATGAAAATATCAACTCAGGGCTCCTGAGTGGCTCAGTCAGTTACATGGCTGACTTTTTATCTCAGTCCAGGTCATAATCTCAGGGTCCTGAGATTGAGCTCCACATCAGGCTCCACGCTGAGAGCAGAGTCTGTTTAGCATTCTCTCTCTCCTTCTCCCTTCGCCCCTCAATTGCTCTCTCTTGCTCTCTCTCTCTCTAAAATAAATAAATAATAAATAAATAAATAAATAAATAAATAAATCTTTAAAAAATAAAAGAAAATATCATGGGTTGTTGACAGCATATTTGTAATCTGGCTTGGGCCTTCCACATTCAGAGGTGGCCCAGATGTGAGCTGAGATGTTGATTACACTGATGAAATTCATTTCCCTGAGGAATTCAATAGTATTAGTAAGAGTAGCTAAATAGATAATGGAGAAGTAAAAAGCACACATGTCTAGCAGGAAAAAAACAAAGCTGGAGGCATCACGGTTCCGGGCTTCACTCTGTATTACAAAACTATAATCATCAACATAGTATAGTACTAGAACAAAAACAGACACATAGATCCATGGAATAGAATAGAGAATCCAGAAATGGACCCTCACTTTATGGTCAACTAATCTTCAACAAAGCAGGAAAGAATATCCAGTGGAAAAAAGACAGTCTCTTTAACAATGGTGTTGGGAAAATTGGACAGCCACATGCAGAAGAATGAAACTGGACCACTTTTTTTAAACCATACAAAAACCAAATAGATGAAAGACTTAAATTTGAGATAGGAACCCATCAAAATCCTAAAGGAGAACACAGGCAGCAACCTCTTTGACCTGGGTCCAGCAACTACTTGCTAGACATGTCTCCAAAGGCAAGGGAAACATAGCAAAAATGAACTATTGGGATTTCATCATGGTAAAAAGCTTCTGCGCAGCAAAGGAAATGGTCAACAAAACTAAAAGGCAACCTACAGAATGGGAGAATATATTTGCAAATGACATATCAGATAAAAGGACCAGTATCCAAGATCTATAAAGAACTTATCAGGGAAACCTGGGTGGCTCGGTGGTTGAGAATCTGCCTTTGGCTCAGGTCATGATCCTGGGGTCCAGGAATTGAGTCCTGCATCAGGCTCATGTCAGGGAACCTGTTTCTCCCTCTGCCTATGTCTCTGCCTCTCTCTCTCTGTGTGTCTCTCATGAATACATAAATAAAATCTTCAAAAAAAAAAAAAGAATTTATCAAACTCAATACCCAAAAAACAAAACAAATAAAAAAAAATACCCAAAAAACAAACAATCCAGTCAAGAAATGGGCAGAGGACATGAACAGATATCTCCCCAAGAAGACATACAAATGGCCAACAGACACATGAAAAAAATATTCAACATCACTCAGCATAAGGGAAATACTAACCAAAACCACAATGAGATACCTACCATCTCACACTGGTCAGGATGGCTAAATTTAACCAATCAGGAAATGACAGTTGGCAAGGATGCAGAGAAGGGGGAACTCTCTTGGACTGTTGGTGGGAATCTAAGCTGGTGCAGCCATGCTGGAAAACAGTACAGAGGTTCCTCAAAAAATTGTAGAACTACCTTACAACCCATCACTTGCACTACTCCATATTTATCCTAAGGATACAAACATTGATTTGAAGGGACCATGTCAACCCCAATGTCTATAAGTAGCTATGTCCACAATAATAAAAATATGGAAAGAGCCCAGATGTTCATTGACAGATGAATGGATGATGAAGATGTGGTATAGATATACAATGGGATATTACTCAGCCATTAAAAAGATAGAAATCTTGCCATTTGCAACAACATGGATAGAGCTAGAGTGTACTATGCTAAGTGAAATAAGTCAGTCAGAAAAAGACAAATGCCATATGATTTCACTCATATGTGGAATTTAAGAAACAAAACAAATGAACGTAGGGGAAGGGAAGAAAAGTAAAATAAGATAA
>NC_049256.1:19071303-19148356 GCF_011100685.1 Canis lupus familiaris | reverse complement strand
TTGCTGGTAGATACCTAAAGCTTTAGGTTGAGAACAATTTTTCACCCTACCTGGGCCCAATGGAAAAGAGTAATGTGGTTTACTAACAATATTGGCCAAGAAAGTAAGAGTGGTGACAAATGTATTTAGCATGTCTGGTTTCAAGTGCTTTCTGATCTTTTGATTCGGATTATACCCCAGAGTTGTAGGGAATTAGCTGTTTGGTACCTATATTCCTTTTCTAAGTCCCTATCAGGAAAGCTAATCAAGAGTGAAGCATTTTTGTCTCTCTACCAAACATGGAAAGACTGTTATCCTCCCCCTATCCTGTGATTGCCTCTATGTGTTTTTATTGTTGTCAGGAATGGGGCAAGATGCAAGACAATATATTTCCACATATTGAAAAATTCCCTAACTCAAACAAAATTGATTTGGAATGCAGATGAAGAGAGAGAGAGAAAGAAAGAAAGAAGAAAGAAAGAAAGAAAAAAGAAAGAAGAAAGAAAGAAAGAAAAAAAAAAAAGAAAGAAAGAAAGAAAGAAAAAAAAGAAAAGAAAGATCCAAGGGCCCATATATCCAGAGCTATGTCTTTTTGTTCATTACTTTGCAGATCCTTCTATCATATTAATTTACTCTTGAGCTAGAAATATGCAGTTCTAACAATCTTCTGCTTCCTGTATGTAAGTGATTTCCAATTTTAGATTCTTCCTATTATGGATGGTAGGATAATTTCAGGTCCGACATAAGTCATGTTTGTCTTCTAAGATTCTGAAGGTATTACTCAATCCTTTAGGAATATGAAAAGTACTGTGGGTATTGTCATGATTAGAAGGGTAAACACAGATGTGTGTTGCCAGTGAATTTTTCAGCATGCATAGTGTGAGAACATCATCAATGGAATTCCAAGAACTTTAAATGCTGTGGGAAACTGGCTTCTAAAAAGTTCTACGACATCTGACATGCAACTGTCCTTGTACTAATCATTTCATTAAAGAATCAAAGTGTTCATAAGGCTAGTTGGTCGTTGAAAAGTATTTATGGAAGAAAATTTAAACTATAGTGAAATTATAATTGTAGATTGAAATTCTTAGTTGAGGATAAACTTAATAGAATCTTAGCAGTTACTGCTAATTTTCATGTATACATATATAATGTATTGTTCCAGTACTAAACTCATCCATGATGCTGTTGCAAAGGATCAAACTTGTTCAGAGAGCTAAGGCATCCCCAAATTGGTAGGTGAGTTTCTTTTACTGATATTGGATGTATTTACATTTTAATTACGGGGATAGAAATCTGTTTGGTAGGATATGAACAGGTGTCTGAAGAGATATCACAGTGGGAAATGTTCATGGAATTTCCATACTTGGTTTCAACCCAATAGTACATATTTCATAACATTTCAGCTAAATTAGCACATCCATTTTGTGTTATATGGGGGTGGGAAAAAACTAACCTTTTCTAGCTCTTGAAAATTAATCAGACGTTTTTAGCTTTCGTTTTTGAAATGAAAAATGTTGCAAATTTGAACTTCCACCTTGGCAGAATTAAAATGCTTATTCAAGCATGGAGAAAATCAATGCCAAATTAGGAAAAAAGGAAATGAGAAGACTCAATTTTGAAGGTTTGAAATGTAACTCCTGTACACATGAATCCCATCTTTTAAATGTAATACCTGGTAGTTAGCTGATGATCTCTACAGTGGCATGGACTATGAATCAGGGGGTGGAATAGAGCACGGTTGACAGGAGACTCAGAGGGAGGGCCCCCTGTATGGTTACTGTGCTTTTTGGGAATCCCATAGTCATCACTGGTACCTCTAAGGTGGGCAGTTAGAAGCTCGACTCTAATGTTCATGCTACACATTCCTTCCAGTGAAATTATTAGGACAGACTCAGAGGCTGGAGTTGAGGTCTATAGCTGAGATTTTCAGTTTTTTGGACACACGGCTGGACTACATTTCCCAGCCTCTGCTGCGGTTAGAGTTGGCCATGGGAATGAGTACCTGGTAAGGGGATAGGGTACTTGTAGACCTGATCTACTGAGAAGGAAATCCTTCCTTTTCTTCTCTTTTCACAGCTTGATGCTAAAATCTTTGTGTCCTTTATTATTTGTTAAAGTTGTTACCCCAGGATTAAAGGGGCCTGGGCCAGGAATGAGTACTTGGAGAAAATCCACTTGACCAGGAAAACACGGTAGGCTTTTATATGAATAAGAAGTGAACTTGCATTGTGTGAATCCATTGAGATTTTAAATTTGTTAGTTTCAGCTGCTAGCATCACCTTAAATAGTATAGACAATTATAATCTCCAGAAATCTGTATAAGACTTCTCAAAATAAACATGCAACTTAAGTAAAATGATGTGCTTGCTAGATAAAGCTAGTTTACAAATAAGTACTGATAACCACACATCCCTTTTATTTAGAAATCATATAGAAGACCCCCTACCTCCCACATGCTCCACTAAGGGTTACAAAAGTGAGGAAAATGTCAGATACAAAGGTATCATGTGCATGGATTACCTTATGAGTAGGGCCTCCAACTCAATTCTAGGCACTGCTTTTATCTTTATTTTTTTTTAAGATTGTATTTATTTATTTAAGAGAGTGAGAGGGAGCACAAGCAAGAGGAAGGGCGGAGGGAGAGGAGGAAGCAGGTTCCTTACTACGCAGGGAGCCTGATTCAGAGCTCGATCCCAGGACCCTGAGATCATGACCTGCGCTGAAGGCAGACGCTTAACAGACTGAATCACCCAGGAACCCTAAGTACTGCTTTTATCTTTCTAAAAAACAAAACACCACAAAAATGAGCACTGTCTTAGGAAAGTTTAACCAGCTGAAAGCCTAAGATAGTCAAGATGCTTTGTCTAAGTATAAAATTCCTGGATATTTTATCTGTTTTTGCCTCTTTTCCTTGCATGACATGAAGATGGAAAATCCTCACGTCAGGCTAAAAGTGTGGCTGAAACATGGAATTCATGGAAGTAGTAAGAGCAATGATTTATGTTCTAAAGGTAAAGGGTAACTGCATGATCCCAGACTAGCAGAATCAAAAATCAAAACCGTTGTCAGCCCTCTGGGGTCATCGGATGTTTGGCAATAAGTAAACAAAAGATTTTGTAGAGTCATTGATTTTTCTTTTAAACTTCTGGAAAAGTTCTTTTGATACATAACATTAAAAATTAATTGAGATCATGCATTTCACATACACATTATAACTGTATAACAACGTAGCGGTTGCTGCTTATGTGAAAACCTTTAGGAATAGCTTTAATAAGACAGTTATCCAAAAATACTTTACATGTTTTTATGGTCACAGAGATTCTGCTCATCCACGTATAAGATTGTCTCGCCAGAGATATGACAATGGAATAATTTGCCTGAAAGATTTCCTATTAAGGTTTCAATGTTTCCTAGTATATTCTGAACAGGTAAATAGAAGTGTGAGGACTGATATTCATGGGTGGTATTACCCAAAGAGCGGAGTTTTTGAGGTTCATCCTCCGGAGTAGGATGTTCATAAATTAGGGAAGGGTTAGGAGCCAAAGTTCTGACCACAGATAGCCGAGAACAGGGAGGAATCACTAGTGGAAATTTGCATTGATAGAATCTTCCATTAGGTAAGAGTGTAATTTACCTTGAAAAGGCAGCATCCAGGTATTGTGTTTTTTTGTGCCATTTTCAGCAGATTTTTTAGTTCATAATTTTTCCTCTGGCCCTGGTTGTAAGATATTTATGCTTGACTGTGCTCATTGTTTTTTGTGAACTTAGAAAAATTGCTTTTTTATTAGTCTATAAAAGCCATGTTTGGAGACAGCCTAAAATAAAAATTAATGCAACTTATCACCCTACAGCCCGGAACAAGTGCCTGTTTCAGTCTCGTATTTAAGCACTGCAGATGCATTGAAACCTAATAAAAATTGTTCCCTGGCCCATCAACCCCAACCAGGGAGCAAGAAGCTGAAATCTGTGAATTGCCCACAACCCAAAGGGGAAGTCTTTTGAGAGCTGCATGGTAAGCTCAGAGCTAGTATGTTATGACTAGAGGCATCAAGCATGAGCTTTGTGGAGAAGCGTATGTTTATCACTTAATAAACTCTTCCTCCTCCATCACTTCGGCTTTTTCTTTCTTTCCTTTTTTCTTTTTTTTATTCTTTTTTTCTTTTTACTGAGTCCTTTTGTGATATGCCTCACTGTGGCTTTGAACTCCACCTTATCAAACAAAATAGCTGCATTCTCTCTAGTGCTTAAATCGCAAGGAGTAGACATAGGGATTTGCTAGCTCAAAGCATGTCCCATCTTTAGATCCTCATGTCCAGGAGGGCATTCTAGCATGATAGGAAAGACATCAAATGGGCCAACTTGACAAATCATAGCAACAACGACAACTATTCTTGTCACCACTATTTTATGAGACTAAAACAAAAACACAACTCCCAGCTCTACAGATGCGACTGTTTTCTGGGAGATTCTTGCAGCTTCCTTATTCACTTCTGGTGTCCAGAGATGTGATGCAGCTTGCCAGTGCTTGCAGCATGCAGCTTGCGGGTCACCAGCACGCAGAGAGCTGCAGGATGAGAGGGAAAGATAGACACAATCATTTTGCCAGAGCTTCCCTACTTAGTCTCCTCACAAGAGACATAGGCCAACAACCTCTAACAGGTCCATGGTCCCTCGGACAATCCTACCTTCCCTCAGCTTCCAGTTCCATATCCGGTCAGGATTTTTTTTTTTTAAGATTTTATTTATTCATTCATGAGACACACATAGAGAGAGAGGCAGAGACAGAGGCAGAGGGAGAAGCAGGCTCCATGCGGAAAGCCCGATGTGGGACTCGACCCCAGAACTCCAGGATCATGCCCTGGGTCAGGAATCTTAACATAAACATCAAGCCACTGTCTTCAGCAAAAGCAGCCCCAGGGGCACAGATAGAAATAATTGGGAAATACCCACCCACCCCCTCAACGTTTTTTCCTTGAGGTGCTTTCAGCAGTGTTCTCAAGGACAGACCCATCTTTGAATGAACATTTTTCTTCCCAGACCCCATTCTTTTTCATCTGGCTCTCCAATCCCTTATTTGAACTGTGAGGATCAAAAGCCATGTCTGGTTAATCTTCAGGAAAAGCAGGCCTTCCCAAATATGATAAGAAGCCAGTTAAAATGGTCTGGGTGTTAAAGCAACCCCAGTGGAAGGATTCTAGCTAATAGATACCATCCGTATCCCCAGAGTGAGTGTGTCTTGTCCAGCTTTCAACCCCATCATCTCTGTGCTATTGGTCTTGTGGCTCATCCCTGAGTACATGCCTGGGGTTCCCAGGACACAGACCGATTGGTTGTGCAATAAAGACGTTATGAGAAACTCTCGTCTCTCTCTTTTCCTCAGGGCCTGAAATCAGCAAGCCAAAAAGCTTTTTATCCTAATATAGAAAAGAATTAGGCAGCAGATGCTTCTTCACAGCAGCCTGCATGCTGAGGAGAGGGGGAAAATATGGCGCAGTCCTCCTTTGGCAAGAGTTTAAGGCTGAATCATCATGGGAGTGTTTGTGGTGAAATCACATTTTTCTTTCAGATAGTGGAATGATTATCACTGGGCTATGGACATCTAGTCCGGAGTGATTTTGGTGAGATCTACTCTTTTTCACCACATAAAGAGTCTGTCTTTGGCTCCCAGGAAACAAAACATCTAAGAGTATTATTGTGGGAGGAGAACGGATAGAAGGAGACCCTGGAAAAAAAAAATTGGCCAAGATCAAGAAGTGAGGAGAGCCAACCAAGTAATGAAGAGGATTTGTTTTCTTTTTGAACTAAGGGTGGGGATTGGGTCATATGTCCATAATTGTGAAAACAAAAGGTCACTCGAACGAACACTTTCCCAGAGGCCCCCATGAGACAAGCTACAAAATCAATTCTGTGTCATCCGACTGAAGACCACCAACGGGGGGTGGGATCATTGTTTAGGCTTGATAAGTGAAAGTACAATTTTATATTACCTCATTACTCAGAGGCTTCTTGAGATCAGAAAGGGAAAGGGGGACAGCAAAAGGGAGACTGTAGTGAGGAAGACCCTTCAATATTAGATTTTTCCATTTTACTGCTTTAGGTCTTCATTTATGCCTGACAATTGCAATAGATAACTAATTTGACCCTTGTTATCCATCTCATTTTTTAATTAATCAATTCTTCCAATTGGCCCTTGTTCAATCTTTCTAAAAGATTAAATTGTCTCCCATAATCTTTTCCCATTGCTAGCTCCCTATAAACTATCAGGAGAAGTCGATCCTCTTCAGCCTGGGTATTTACAAAATATGCTCCCTGACTCTTCCTACTACCTCCCTCTAGGGCTGCAAACAGTCCCTCTGATCCAATGTTACTTTCTTCTCACTCTTCTTGGGAGATGTCACCTTCATTTCTATACATCCAAAACCTCGATCATCTTGTTCCTGTCAACAGTATGCTCTGCCTTCTGTACATCTGTCTATTGAGAAGTTTATTCTCCAAACCTCTTCTTCAAGGTTATCTTCAGTGCTTCTCCAGTTGCAGACCATGTATCTCTGATTTCCTACCATGGCCAATGTTTACGCTTTTGTAACATTTGCATTTCATTCAGCCTTATTTGGATTCTTGCAGCATTAGTGCATATTTGTGCAGCGCAACTTCTCCAAGGAGAGTGAAACTCCTCTGCAACAAGACTGTGCCAATCGAGATTCTTATACTCCACATAGTATCTCAAGGACTTCATGCAAACATTCAAAATAGTTTTTCTCCAAAGCCTTTCAGCTTGTGGCCTTTAAAACTTCACCTCTAGGCTTTGGGAATGGAAAAATAAGTCCAAATGAGGCAAACCTCCAGAAGCCCTTTATGGGTCATCATCAACGACTTTATGCCTCGACTTCTCTCCTCCTCACTATTCTAGAGGTTCATAGGATCACTGAGCTAGCCAGGACACTGGATAACATCCAGCTGAACACTCTCCATGTAGGATGAGTCTGCCAGCAGGTGGAGAGGTCATGCACCCTTGACTGAAGTCACACAGTGTGTTTAGAATAGGGACTGAGAAATGAAATGTCCAACCCATGGTTCAGTCATTTCTTTCCTGTTTGTGGTATCGTTTTACACCCTAGCGTTTCCCATAGCTGCCGAGCCAATAAATACTGTTAATTTGATTTCAGGAAACAAACAAACAAAAATGAAAAACAAAACCTCCAAGCAAACTAAAGCAAGAAGGAGGGAAAATAAAATGTAGGGTTTGTCTAAGCAAGCCTTCTGCTTTCAGTTATGTCTGCCATGCTTCAGGCCCCTGGTGCGTGCTTGTCAGTTCTGATCATGTTTCTTTGCACTTTTATTCTGTTTCAATCTTTTCTCTTTGGTGTTTCAGAAGTTGCTTTGGATCTAATTAACCACTTTGCTTATATCACTAATAATGCTCCATTGTCACAAAGGGCCACGTTCTGCCCTCTGTGTAGTTTGAGTTGCTCTTACACTGTTCTGGCCCCTCTCAGAGAGCGAAAGCCAAAATGCAAGGCCTAAGGGAAGATACTACCCAAAGGCCATGCCTCTGGAAATGCTGAAATACCCAAAAAGTAGACAAATGCTTACCGTGTAAGAAGAAGAGTAGATGCACCTCAGAAATGTTCTAAGTCACTACTTTCATGGCTTTGGGATGCCAAGAGGCATTTCTTGGAAGAATAAAATTAAAATATCAAAATAGTTTTAAGGAATGGAAGAGTTCTAAAATAGAATCAAAAGTCCTGAAATCCAGTTCTCGATGAAGCCTTTGGTCATTAATTTCCTGAGTGTCAGTTTTCTTGTAAGATGAGAATTACTCTGTTCAGCAACAACTCATATATTTGCTCTTATTGTCAGAAGTATACATACAAGGGCACAGAAATTTTAATTTACATATTACATTTACTTTTTCTGGGCTTAAAGAAGATTGTTCCCTGGGCTAGGGTTTTATTTACTGGTTGTGCTGTACAGATTTTCCATGTGCATTAGCCAGGAAGAAAAGAGTAGTAGGAGTCCATTGCTGAAATGTGGGACTTACCAAGCAAGCTGCAGGGACAGATGGAATCGACCATCGAGTGCGCAACTTTTGATTCTTTATGATTCTCTGCTGCCTTTCCTCCATTTCCCTCTGCTCCCCACATTCCATCAACCCTATTCTGCTCAAACAGGCCTACTTGTTTTATCCTCCAAACCAGTTAGTTCCATAACTGATATGAATGACTTAGGAGAGATACAGCACCTCACCACACGCAACCATATATGAACCTGACAGCCTCTGTGGAGATGGTATGCACACAAGGATAATGATAGAGCAGTAGACAAATAACTAGCAGTTTGGCTTATTTACACTGAAGGAGTTTTGCACTGCGGGGGTAGTTATGTGCCCACTTTTTGTACCTTCATTGTAGCCACTGATTTAGTCCCACTTAATGCTTCACTTTGAGTTATTCTGAGATTGCCAACACACAGTCTCATGGTAAGAGACATCTTAGTGTGGGAAGCAAAAATCCCTCATTTCCTCTCTCATTACCTTTAGGATCACTATGGGGCAAATATAGTTAGTGTCTCTGCAAAGCACGTTTTTCTTTTCATATGTACAAAGGTTGTGCCTATTAACAAAATAGTTACTTGTAATCTAAGTAGGTCTCAATTTCCACTTTTTTTTAAAAGAGAACATCTTTTTTTTAAAAAAGATTTTATTATTTATTTGAGAGAACAAGAGGGAGAGAGAGAGTATGTATGTGGTGTGTGAGGCAGGGGGAGATGGAAGATGGAGAGAGAGAGAGTAGAGAGACTCTCCAGCCAGACTCCCACTGAGCATGGAGCCCAATGTGGGGCTTTATCTCAAGACCCTGAGATCATGACCTGGGCCAAATAAAGACGTCAGACAATAGCTCAATGCACTGAGCCACCCAGGGCGCCCCTCAATTTCCACTTTTGAGTACTTTATAGTAGACTAAATTGTTCAGGGATAAGATATGGGGCAAAATGAACCAAATGAAACAAGTCATTATAAAATTTAAATATAATATGTGCCATTTGCAATAGCTCAAAAATTGTTCAAATATCTCGAACAGATGTGCAAGACCTCTGTACTATAAAAAACTAGAAGCTCTGTTGACAGAAATCAGAGTCTGTAAATAAATAAAAGCAGATTCCATGTTTACAAAAAGTTTTCTTGTTGCTGGGGTATTGCTGTGGTGTGGTTGTCAAGTTATTCAAAAACATATATGTCAATGAAATGCTACCTTGAAAACAAAGTCATGAGGACTTGTGCTACCAGATACCAAGACTTATTGTAAAGCTGTATAATTAAGACGTATGGGATTGACTTACTGACAAATAGACCAATGGAACAGAATAGAGAATCCAGAAATAAACCCACAAATATAAGTCTCTTGAAATATATAACAAAGGTGTCACTGCAATGCAGTGAGGGAAAGGATTATATTTTCAATGAATGGAGTTGGGTGAGGTTTATATTTATAAAAGGAAATCAATATGATTTATAATTCAACGTGGTGTATAGATCTGAATGAGAAAAGTATGAAACCCTAAGGCCCCAAGAAGATAGCAGAGTATTTCCATGTAATTTGCATAGGAAATTATTTCTTTTTTTTAAAGATTTTATTTAATTTATTCATGAGAGACACACAGAGAGAGGGGCAGAGACATAGGCAGTGAGAGAAGTAGGCTCCCTGTAGGAAGCCTAATGAGGGACTCGATCCTGAGACTCCAGGATCACACCCTGAGCCAAAGGCAGATGCTCAACTGCTGAGCCATCGAGGCATCCCAGGAAATAATTTCTTAAATAGGATTCAGAAAACACCGCTTATAAGGAAAATTTTGGTAAATCGGGAAAAATTAAAATTAAAACACATGTTCATTAAAGGACCATTAGAAGAGTGACGGGGCAAGGTACAGAGAGGGGGAGTCTAGTGACAATGCATATATATCACAGAAGACTTATACCAGAAATACATAAAAAAAACTCCTGTGTGTTAATAATGAAAAGACATGTCAGTAGAAAAATGAGCTCAGGATTTTAACAAGCCCTTCCAAATAACACATCCAAATGGCCTATAGACATATGAAAATTGTCCACCTTCATTAGTTGTCAAGGAAATTCTAATTAAAACTAAAATGTGAAAGCCCTTTCCACCCATCAAATTGACTAAAATAACAAAGGCTGACAAAAACCAGGGGATTATGGGGACACAGGACAACTAGAAGCTTCCCACACTTTGGATGGGCGTGTGAATTGATAAAGCCACTTTAAGAAACAGTTTGGCAGTATCTACAAATGTGTATAAGGCGCATACTTTATGACCCCAAAGCATGTGCTCAGCAGAAATGATTATGTATTTGTGACAAAGCAATGTTGGTCATGGTGCTATTTGTGAGAGCCAAATATTAATGGTCACTTGATATATTTTAGATATATAAATGGAACTCTGCAAACACACTGTAGAGTAAAAAGAAGCCAGACACAAAAGAAGACATGCTGTATAATTCTGGCTAACCCGGACAATGGAGAAAGAAGCCATAGAGTGATTACTTTGGAGAAGATTGCATGTGTGGGCAGGGCCAGGGAGTCTTCGTGGGTACCTGTTAATGTTCTATTTCTTTAAAAAAAATTTATTCATTCATGCAAGACACACAGAAAGAGGCAGAGACATACACAGAGGGAGAAGCAGCTCCCTGAGGGGAGCCCCATGTGAGACTTGATTCTAGGAACCTAAGATCATGACCCAAGCCAAAGGCAGACACTCACCAGTGAGCCACCCAGGTACCCCAACGTTCTATTTCTTGATCTGATTGATGGTTATGGGGCTGTGTGCATTTTGTGCAGATTCACCAAACTTTTTTTTTAACTTTTCTGTATATATATATTATACTTAAGTAAACATTTAAAAGAAAAAAAAAACAACCAGATCGCCTATTCCTTAATTCTGCTATTGACTCCAGATTATTTTGTCCCATTATTGTTGCTCTCTAAAATTGTTGTGCAAGATTGATGCAGTCTATAGAACTTGGCTTGAAGTAATCAGGAAATTCCAACTTTAAAGCTTTTGTGTTATTGTCTTTTAAAAAACAACACACATACAATCAAGCTGTCAAGGACCCTGCTTGTCTACCAGAGATAGGGAGATTCAGATCAAGAAGAGAATTTTAATATGGTCATGCATTATCTATAACCTGTAGGATGAATAAAGATAAGAATTAGAGTGAACTTAGCTGAAAATAGCCTTGCGATAAAAAAAAAAAAATCACTTTATTTCAATGACACTCACTTCGTGATTTTTATCTGGGTTTATTTAATTCCTCAGCCCAAACCAAGATGACTTGTTTTTTTGTTTTGTTTTGTTTTGTTTTTCCTTTCCTTTCTTTTCATTCTTTCTTTATTTTTTAGGTTTTCTTTTTTATTTCTTTCTTTTCTTTTCTTTTCTTTTCTTTTTTTTAAAGTTCTCCACTTCTGCAAGGTCAAAGTAACCTATGGAAATGGAGTTGCCCTTCTGGTTTCTTGCATGATGTTATTGAAGCCACAGCTGGGACAGAAAGCAGATGTGAGGCTAACAGTACTGGTAGCCTGAACTACTTGTTCCGAACTTGAATTTCGAAAACACTGTTCGAAGTGACTCTGACATTATTTTGATTTACTATTCTTACAAACAGCTCTTTCTCAGACTCACAAGCTAGCCACATAAATTAAACAAAGCCATGTCTCCTTGAAGGATTGATGAGGGAGACAAGGAAGACACATATCACCCTACCGGCAAACACTTGGTGTAGGGTTTTTTACAGAAAAAGGTTTCATTTCTGGTCATTGCCAGATTGAAAGCTGTTGTCCTTAATTTCTTAAGCGATGCTCTCCTCAGTCAGTTTAAATACTAGGTGAAGTTCAGTTTATTTGCAGGCATCCCCTACAATAATCATTGGATTGCTCTTTCATTCCCTTCCTGTTCTCTTGTCTTTTTGTCCTCAAAGTATAAGGACAGAGCCACTTTGAAGCAATATCCCAAAAAGGAGAATGACATGCAAGCATGTTTTAGTATCAATATTGAAATTCTAGGTAAGGAAATATAAACCTGAAAAAGTGAGTGAGTGAGAGGGAGACCCATCGTTCTCAATGTAATCTTAGGACATAGAACCAATGACATCTTGTAACTCAGATTCCTGAAGCGGTAATAAGGGTGAAGGGTGGATAAGTGGGTGGCCACTGTCGTTTAACCAAAGGTCCCACTGTAGTTTAATGAGTGCCTGTAGAAACTTCAGTTTCCTGGAAATGGGGGTAGGTATTAACCGACCGTGTTAAATTTACTGTGATGAGTCAAGTTACTCACTGGAGATGAATCTGGAACTATTGTCCTCTAATTTAGCAAGTAATAAACTGAAGTGTTAGAGGAGGACAAAAATGATATTTAGTAAAAGACACTTCACAGAAGGTTTCATAAGAAAATGCAAATTCATTTCTAAAAATTTGTCATAGCTATAAATTGCATTTTTTTAATGCAATGAGGCTGCCCTAGTAGAAAACTCACACCCAACAACCTAGCCTAGCTCACTAACAAACCGTTTCCCCTGCCTTTTAAGAGACAATAGCTGATTCTTTCGATCTGTTGGGTTCCTGGACAGGAGTCTACCTTCTCTGAATTTTTTTCCATATTTAGATTCATAGCACTCTTTTCAGTCTTACCAGACAAACTTGATATGCCGACTCACTGCAACATATATCACCATATGGCCTAAAACTAATAACTGCCTCTCCGTCACCCATAACACGACAGTGTTTTGATCACATGGCACAATGATCATTTTTAGGCATGAAGAAAGGCACAGGTGCATTAAACTATTGACATGAACACACATCCTCACTGCAGATGGAATGGTTAAGCCAAGGTTCAAACCGGATTCTGGTTAGGTGGAGATGTTGGTGTACCCTCCCAATTCTGATAGAGTTATTAGGAGGCAGTGCTGGTACTTTGTGGAGTGTTCATGTATATGATGCCTTTGCCTGAAGTACTTTAGCCAAGATGATTGGGCATTCATTGTGTTCCATTCCATTAAATAAGGAATTGGGAAAATCATGTGCTCTGTTACATTGTGTATCTGTCATGTAACATTTTAAACCAAGTAAATGACTTTATGAATCTTATATTGCAAATAATTAGTACTATTGGTGAGCCAGAAACTTAGAAGTAACTTGCATCTTAATGTATTTGTAAATTACATGTCACTGTAATTTAGACATTACTGAGGGGTTAGACAAGTCTATTCCTTGGGTGGAAAATGAAGAGTCCCTGACTCTGACCCCAGGTTCTAATACTGCACTTGGCTTAGTGCACTTGGAAGCAAAATCACATATACTGTAAAACTCACACTTGCATCTCATAATCTGTCCATTAGTAAATAGTTTCCAAGCAAAATGAAATTGGTTTAATATTTTATAGATTTGATTTAATGTAGTTGACTGAGAGAGACAGCACCTGGGGGGCAGGGGGGGTGCTGCAGGCAAGGGAGAAGCAGGTTCCCTGCTGAGCAAGGATCCCAACGTGGGGCTTGATGAGGGTACCCTGGGATCATGACCTGAGCTAAAGACAGATGCTTAACTGACTGAGCTATCCAGGAGTCCAAGCTTAATTTTTAATATATGCTTGCAAAAGGCAAAATGACAAGAGTATGAGCTGGTGCATCAGAGCAGAAAAGCAAAGGATTATATGGATTTACAGAATCCAAAGATGGAAAAGAGAGTTGTGATTTATGTCACATTAAGAGACTGAAATCTGGGCAGCCCGGGTGGCTCAGCGGTTTTAGCATCACCTTCAGCCCAGGGTGTGATCCTGGAGTCCCAGGATCGAGTCCCATGTCAGGTTTCCCCCATGGAGCCTGCTTCTCCCTCTGCAGCCTGTGTCTCTGCCTCTCTCTTTCTCTCTGTCTCTCATGAATAAATAAATAAAATCTTTTTTTTAAAAAAAGAGAGAGACTGAAATCCAAAGAAGTTCAATTACTTGTCCAAGTTCCTAGGACTACAGTTGTCTGCCCTTGCTCATGGTTTCACCTTCTTCTACGATTTCAGTGACCCAAGGCCACCCACAGTCTGAAAATATTAAATGGAAAATTTTGGAAATAAACAATTCATAACTTTTAAATTGTGCATTCTGAGCTGCATGATGATAATCTCGCACTGTCCAGCTGTATTCTGACCAGGACAGGAATCATCCCTTTGTCCAGCATCTAAGAGACTCTGTGTCTCCACTCTGCATCCGTTGCCATCCCTTAGCGACTTAGCAGCCAGCTGAGTTATCAGATCAACTGTCACAGTATCACAATGCTTATGTCCAAATAAACCTTATTTTACTTAATAATGACCCCAAAGACCAAGGGCAGTGATGCTGGTGTTTCAAATATGCTTCCATTAAGTGGAAAGAAAAAATGTTCCCCATTTAACAACAGTTAAAACAACAGTTTAATGTTGAGGTTGCCAAGATCTATGGTAGCTTTTACTACAGTATTTTGTTATAATGTTCTATTTTATTATGAGTTATTGTTGTTAATTTCTTACTGTACCTAATGCATAAACTTTATCATAAGGAAAAAAAACCAGTATATACAGGGTTTGGAACTAACTGCAGTCTCAGGCATCCACTGGTGTTCTTGAAACATATCGCCTGCAGATAAGGGGGGCACCAGTGTAGACAGGTACAAAACCAAGAATAAAAGAGAGATCTATCTTTCATTTCCAGTCCTCGTTTCTTACTCTACCAACAAACCATGTTTCCCTTAGAATATTAGATTTTCATATTGATAGCTAACACATCTTAATCATATAATATGGACTTTCTTCCTAGTGATTGTTAGGAAATACATTTATGTGAAAAAATAACACTATTTTTACTGCAGTGGTTCTGGGTTTTTGGCCGAAGTAACAGTCTCCATACTCCCTTGCAACTCAAATTCAGAATGTGTTACAATCCCTTGGAGACCCGGTTTTGCTGTGGGGGCCTTAAAGAATTTAGATGGTCAGTAATGAGTCCAGAAATAAACTTGGTACTAACGATGGTACACTGAATCCCCACGTAATGTGAGGCTATGGGTCCTCTGCCAAGAGTGGGTCTGTGATGTTTGGCTCTGTACGTTTCAGCACAATGAAATCCAGGGGCAAGGGAGGACAACTGAAGCCCTCTTAAATTATAAATAGATCCCAGTTGTGGAGAATCCCTCTAAAGTTTCTGGCAATTTCTTAAAATATATTATTCATATTGCCACATGATATGGGTAGAGCCATTTCAGCTAACTCTTACATTAAGTGCTAGAAAGCTAAATGAGGCCACGACTCTTTTCTTCTTCAATTACAAATACCAATTAGATGTATTTTACTCATAATTACCAAGTGGTCATCTACCCAAATGGCTTGGATTCATGCATTTATTGACTCTAAGAACCGGCTATACCTTGTGATACAGAAAAGGAGAAGCAGTTCAGTGTGGAAGAACTGTGAATGGGCCACACTGGGACCTAACTCACACATTCATTCATCCAGTTAATATTTCTTAAGTAAATACTGTTTTTCACAAGGAACTCACAGCCTAATGACAGAAACAGATAACCAAAGAGTCAAAGAAACAGACAATTACGTAAAGGTAAGTACCCTGGTGGAGCTTCCCAGCAGACAGGTTGGAGATGCTGAGCTCAGAGGTGAATGAAAATATTTTCAGGTTTGTTCATATGGGAGAGAGTAACCAGAAATGTGACAATTCTTACAAATGGTACCAGAATCCATCATTAGGTGGAAATTATGGTTTTTGGAAAATATAATGTAGGTTCTTGGGAAAGAAGGTTCTTATTGATTGGTGCCAAGGTTTCCAAAAATAAAGCTAGACTGTTCTGGTTTTTGGGGTGTGTGTGACTCAGTGGAGGGGAGGGGTATGCAGTGTGGGGAAGACAGTGAAGATTCCAGAGCACTCTGAAGTATGGTCTGTAGAATTCTAGAGGTCCTCGATACTCTGCCTCGGGGGGTGGAAAAGTCTAAACTATTTATAAATAATGCTTGATTTTATTTATTTTTACTCATGGCCTTGTCATTTATACTATTGGAACAAAGGCAGCTGTGGGTAAAGCTGCTGGTGCCTTAACATGAATCTCAGGAATGGCACCAAGCATTTTTTTAAAGCCGATTTCATTTAAAAATGTCTTCAATGAGGCCGTAAAGAAATGTTAATTTATTAAATCTTGATTCTTGAGCATATTTTTCACTTTAAAAACGTGTATCTCTGGAATGGCTAGATTTTCTTCATAAACTTCAACCAAAAACTATTAGTAGATAGGATCCAGAAACAGATGCAAGAATCAACCATCCTCTCATTTAGGACCCTGGAAAACTGTGTGGAGGTTCCTCAAGAGTTAAAAATAGACCTGCCCTACGACCCAGCAATTGCACTGTTGGGGATTTACCCCAAAGATACCGATACAGTGAAACGCCGGGACACCTGCACCCCGATGTTTCTAGCAGCAATGGCCACAATAGCCAAACTGTGGAAGGAGCCTCGGTGTCCATCGAAAGATGAATGGATAAAGAAGATGTGGTTTATGTATCCAATGGAATATTACTCAGCTATTAGAAATGACAAATACCCACCATTTGCTTCAACGTGGATGGAACTGGAGGGTATTATGCTGAGTGAAGTAAGTCAGTCGGAGAAGGACAAACATTATATGTTCTCATTCATTCGGGGAATATAATAATAGTGAAAGGGAATATAAGGGAAGGGAGAAGAAATGTGTGGGAAATATCAGAAAGGGAGACAGAACGTAAAGACTGCTAACTCTGGGAAATGAACTAGGGGTGGTAGAAGGGGAGGAGGGCGGGGGGTGGGAGTGATTGGGTGACAGGGCACTGGGGGTTATTCTGTATGTTGGTAAATTGAACACCAATAAAAATAAATTTAAAAAAATTAAAAAAAAAAGAATCAACCATCCTCTATTCATTATAATACATGTGAAAAAGGTGTGCAAACATGCAAAATAATGCCACATGTCATATCCCATAGAGTCGTTTGTGTTGCCCAATGTAGAGGACAATTACATGTGATTGTTCACATTTAAATTCATCATTAATTAATAAAACAAATAAAATAATCAATTAGATATTCAGTTTCTCAGTCTTCCTAGGCTCATTTCAAGTGCTCAACAGCCACAATGTGCCCAGAGGCTGCCATATTAGTATTTTAGAACTAATTCCCAGTGTTCTGGAAACATTCCCAGTATTCCCAGTATTCTGAAGAGTTCTATTGGGTACCAAATATGTGTATGATGGTGACTTTTTGGTCTGTGTTCCTATGTTAAAGACAAATTTTAAGGAAAAGAAACTGAATCATATTTCTATTGGAATGTATAAAAATCAACATCATTTCCATGCAGCTGGTCTATGTTCTCTCCAACTTCTCTTCCTTTGGGCACTTGGAATCTCAGATTCCCACTGTCAGGGCCACTTCAGATCAAGGTGTAGAGAAAGCAGGCTCTCTTTTCCTTACCCCACAGCTCAGAGGGTGCCCAACTCAGGGTGTCCAGAAGCAATATAGTTATCTTAGGTCAGGAGTCCCTGGATTTAAGCAACCCTGATTGCAGCAGAGCTTTTATGCCGACCGGGGTGGGAGGGTGCGGGAAGCAAGGAACTATTTCCTTCCAACATGAATTCAAACGACCCTCTCCATGGAACCTTCTTGATGGCATACCTCGTTCCCAAATCCACAGTTACCTCCTCTACCGCCAAATATTTTCAACACACATTTCTGATAATATGGTTCTACCCTGGAGTTGCAAGCTTGTTAGAAGCTGGGATGAGAGACTGCCTGTTAGCAGATGCCAATGCTTTACTTCCTCAATATTTTCCCTTCCTGTGATAACAACCATCATCATTCTCTTTTAGGAGACAGAAACCCATGCACAGAAATTTGTGTGCTGTTATTCGCAAGGTAACGATATTTGAGTGTTTACTCTCACGCTGGTGTTAATTAGTTCACAGCATATTTAAGTCTGGGAACAACACAAGTCAGCTAACATCTCCGAAGGACATCTTTTACACAGCTACATTATGTTCTGACAACACCCAAGCAGCTTTGCCAAGACACCAATGGTGACTGGTAAACACGGTTTTTGGCAAAGAACGCAGAGGAATTCCTCTCAACTGGCAACCCGGCAAATCCAGGTTTACAAATGTGCCACCCTTGGTTAATTATGACAGTGCTGGCTTTTAATTTAATTTGAAGCAATATGAGAAAAAAAAATCAGGAAAAAAAAAGGTGAATAAACAAGCCCACTAGTCCCGCTGCTGGAGAAATGAAGTCACACAAGCATGAATGATCCAGTCCCGCAAAGAGGTTGATGGATGTGGTTGCTTTTGAAACACAAGAACATCTGGCTCCCCAGCACAGCTGAGGGGGGGAAAAAGTAGGGTCCAAATTCATGGACACATTTCTGTCAGAGACATCCGGCAAACAGATGGCAGTGGTTCCAAATAAAGTCCCATAGATGTGCTGAGAGGTTTTTGAAAACCTGTGTGTGTTCATAAATGCATTCTTTTTACCCTTTGGTTTCCAGCTCCGTCACTTATCATCAGTTCTTTCTTCTGGCACTTGCTCGCTGTCTTCAGAGCAGTGATGTTTCCCAAGGCAGATACCTATAGAGGCCTGGACTATATTCTCGACCAAGCCTGGCCTGGTGTGAAATGCATGTGGAGTCTCTGTCGGGTGACCCCCGACAGTTATGAGAATCAGTAGCCACCACCCCCCCTCCGAAATGCTAGTTAACATATTGTAAAGGTCAGCATTCAGCAGACACTGTGGGCAGGGCTCTGGACTAAGTGCTCATCTCATCTTATGTGGTCCTCATTGCAGTCTTTGGCAGTAGCCGCTCTCACGATCATGATTGTAAAGATTAGGAAGTTCAGGTGCATGTCTGAAGTTATCCAATTTGCTGGTGGCAACCACAGAATTCATTCTTAGGGTCCCTCTTGGTGAAAGAATAGGGTCGTATCCACTTTCCTGCACTGCCTATAAAGATTTTTAGGGAAATAATGCACTCTTTGTTTGAGGTGGGTGAGCTTAGGCAATCAAAAGACGAGATTTTTGAGTTGCTGTAGTCTCTTGAACAATGAATAATATATTGTTTGGAGAATACCTCCAGAATCTAAATTTTAAGAGGGATTTTTTCCTTTTTGCTGTGGCCTGCTTCTAGTCTGATAGATCCCTGTGAGAAGAAGGGGACAGAGTGCAGAGCTGAGACTTCTGGAAGGCACAATGGAAATCTGTATCTACTGGAGGACTTGAGCCTCCAGTGGGTAGGAGCAGTACCCTGGGATCTCATGTGGTGCCCCCCCCCACCCACCCCCGGGGCTGAAAACAAACAGGAACAGAATTAATACTAGCAGTTAAGAACATCCTGAGGTTCACTCGCTCTCTTTCTCACAGGCAATCACGAATGTCTACAAACATCAACATCATCCATTCAGATGAGATATGAGAGAAATTCAAAGCATGCATGTAGAGGGCTTAAAAATAGTCACACTCAGTGATGTCTGAGGCTATCAGGCAATTCTATGGTTCTTCAAATCAGACAGGACACTGGCCACTAGCGATGCTGAAGCAATGCCTTCTTTCATTAAGCGAGACTCTAGGAATCTAATTCTTTCATTGACCAAACAGGACCTGGTGCTAAGATCTTCTGCAGAAAAGGGGTGATGGAGGGCAAAAGTCGTGTTTATAATTATTGTTTATGTGTGTCATACATTTTTGAGACACAAGCATGGCTTAAATGGATAATGGAATAGATATTAGGCAAAAGAGTATTTTGCACATTTTCTGATTTTTGAGGCAGTGCAAAATCCAGGGTAATTTGGTTTAAATTTAGATACACGCAGCTATGTCAGTCGACTCAACTGGCAGCAGGCAGAGGATTCAAAGACTCATATTTCTGAACTGTAAGAAAAATACTTTATTCTCACAGGATTCATATCGTTATAACGTGTGACAACACACGTGAAGACAGGGAAATTACTTTATAAATGTACATGGCGTGGACTCAGTATCCTGGTTAAGTCATTTGTTGAGTGTGTTTGTAATTGTTACTTCTATTTCTGTCCTCACTTCAGAGTGTTTCCAGGAGCTATTGCTGATTGCTGATGAGCAGATAGTGAGCTTGATAGGGGAATGAAGCCACATGGCTGAAAGATCTTTAAGGGTACTCCTTACTGCGGTGGAGCCTTGGCACAGGCAAAGAGGCACTCCCTTTGGAACTTGAGGAGATCATGATTTTAAATAGTCACACCTTCAAATAAACCCCAGTCTGGGAAAGTGCTCTAGATGGGGATGACAGAAATAATAAGATTATTAATAACTGGTAACACTTATTGGGTGTCTCTGTATGTTCCAGGCAAAGTGCTTCAACTCTTAAGAGACATCACTTTATTACAGTAACTATTCCGAAGGTTCTATTGCTATTCTCATTTAGCATTTTAGGAAACTGAGGCCCAGGGAAGTTAAAACTTGCTCAAGAGTAAATCTTGCCAAAAATAATTTTAAAAAATAATGGAATCGGGGACAGTTGGATGGCTCAGTAGGTTGAGTGTCCAACTCTTCATGTCAGCTCAAGTCATGATCTTGGGGAGCCATGGAATCGAGCCCGGCCTCTGGCTCCATGCTCAGTGGACAGCCTACTTGAGATTCCCTTTCTCTCTCTGCCTCTGCCCCTCCCCCTGCTCACTTTCTCCCTCTCTCAAAGGGAGTCAGCTTGAAGATTCTCTCCCTCTGCCCCTCCCTCCTTCTCTCTCTCTTAAATTAATTAATTAATTGTTTAAAAAAAAAAAAAGAGGGAGCTGACCTAAGAAGTATACCTGCCTGAGAATGATGAATCTTTAACCACTTGGTATTTTAAAAAATATTGTATTTATTAATTTGAGAGAGAGAATATGTGTGTGAGTGAGAGAGAACACAAGCAGTGGAGGGGGAGAAGCAGGGTATCTATGGAGCAGGGAGCTTGATGCTGCTTGATGCCCAGACCTTGGGATCACAACCTGAGCTGAAGGTAGACACTCAATGGACTGAGCCACCCAGAAGTCCCTGGAACCACTTAGTATTAACATCTGTCAACTCAGCCTGAATTTCAGCAGCAAAATTTACAAAAGGGAGACTGTTACTCCCACATAGGCAACTTCCTCTTATCTGCTGGAGATGCATACCTGTTTGCCTTTACCTAGTTTTTAACACCTTACTCTTGGTTTCATTTTGTGCTGTCATAGGCTTTTTTTTTTTAATCAAAAATTTTGCTTTTAAGGTATTTATTGCCTTTCTAGCATAAGTTGACATTAAAATGAATTTTTTATGAGTTGTTTTATATAAAGAAATTAAAGCGGAATTACAAAATCTTTGCACCCAAATGACCAATTTCAAATGGTTGGTTTGTGAAGTCTGGGCTTTAGTGAAAATGTGCTCACAGCATTTGGCTGAAGATGTTAAATATCCCACTACACAGGAAGCTGACTTTGGGGAAAATATCAAATAAAGCAGTACCACTTTTAGTTCTTCTCTCTTCACACACTGCCTGCCCCAAGGCAGTCTGCTTAGAAAAGTGGTATATCTTTTGAGCAGGACTCTAATATCAGAACCTCTGGCCACATCTCACACGGTGAACCCTTCATCCTCTGTTTTCCTGAAACTTCACCCTAATGACTCTAGCACTTTCTTCCTCCCTGTCTTTAACCTGTTCCTTCCTCCCCTACCTCTTCCACCTTCTCTCCAACTCCCTCCCAATGTCACCTGGGTCTCACTATTGGCTTGCCTTTTCTTGTTTTTCTCTAAACCTGGTGTCATTTGACAATCTCAGCTGCAATTAATATTTCAGCGTGGTACAAGACTTCCAAACCTTTATTTCAGCTCTGGCATGCTCTCCCAAAACTATAACATTCTATCCAAAACTCATTCTTATCAATATATCCTTCATGCATCTCAAATTCAATGCACCCAGAGTTGGTGTCACGAGCTATCTCTCTCTGAAGAACACATACCTGTCTATGCCCTCTCTTTTCCAGCATGTCTGCTTCCTTGAATTTCCTCTTTGCAAATGATACAAGTTACCTAGGTGAACAATCTTTGCCTCCTTTTTCTTTTTGCTATCTAAAAATAACATCGGTTGACAAATCCTCTCAGGTCCATTGCTTCAATACATCTCAGATCTAAACCCATTTATCTAAATTTTCCTAGATAAATTCTTCAGACTCACTCTTTCTCACCTGAAATATGCCAATTGGTCTCTTCTAGTCTTTATTCCTTCTCTTATATGTATCCTGTATAGCGGCAAGATCAAACTCCTTTTCTTCTTCTTCTTCTCCTTCTCCTTCTCTTCTTCTTCTTCTTCTCCTTCTCCTTCTCCTTCTCCTTCTTCTTCTTTCTTCTTCTTCTCTTCTTCTTCTTCTTCTCCTTCTCCTTCTCCTTCTTCTTCTTCTTCTCCTTCTCCTTCTCCTTCTTTCTTCTCTCTTCTTCCTTCTTCTCTTCCTTCTTTCTCTTCTTCTTCTTTCTTCTTCTTCTTCTTCTTCTTCTTCTTCTTCTTCTCCTTCTTCTTCTCCAAGCTCTATGCCCAACGTGGGGCTTGAATTCTAGATCTTGAGATCGAGAATTGCATGCTCCTCTGACTGAGCCAGCCAGGTGACCCAAGATCAAACTTCTTAAAGAACAGTCCAGATCATATCACTTCTTTGTTCAAATTTCAATGCAAACATTACATAGTTACATCATTCTATGCTGTTCAAAAGTCTCAGCCTGGTATCCAGGATCCATTGATGAGACCATACATCATTTTTCAGGTCCTACTTGGCATGACATTTCCTCTGGGAGTCCTTTTTGGAGTCCACAGAGCCCTGCTCTGAGCTTTCACAGAGACTATCCTTGCTTCTTACTCTCCATCACACTTTATTTTAAAAATCAGTTTAGTTTTTTATCTTACCTTAGACTTAGAGAGTTCACAAGAGCAGAGAGAATAGAAAATTTATTTATAGTTATATTCCAAGTCCTGGTCCTTGGGAGATATTTAAAAAAAATGCTTGTTGAATTTACTAACAAATAAGTGAATCTACTCATTTTAAGCAAGTAGATCCATTCAACTCTAAAATGTGGCTCTGGACCAAGTGACTTGTTGCCTCTAGTTTAGATAGCCTATTTCCTATCTCGATATGGTCCTTACCTGGCCCTACGTACCAATCCCCATAAAGCTAAAGTCAGCCTACTTTGATAAAAGCATAACTCAAAATGCTTCCTCCATCTTGAAACGTTCCTTGAGTCCCTTAGATATGAGTGACCTCTTTCACTTCTAAATCCTTGTAATATTTTCTTTGTCCCTCTTTTATAATACTGAATATGTTTTTTAATTTTTATATAAAAATTGTACATATTTAAGATGCAAACACAATGATTTTATATACATATACATGGTGAAATGATTGCTACAGTCAAACTAGTAGTCAACTACTAGTTTAAGTCAACTACTTCTTTAAGAAGTAGTCAAATCATCTCCTTACATAGTTACCTTTGGGGCGTGAGTATGACATCAGCACCTGACATCTACTTTATAGCAAGCATTTCTTAGCTTCCTGATTACTCTGCAGGCTCTGGGAATACAGGAGTCTTGCTTGTGTTATTTTTACCTAAGTACTCATTGTAGGGCCTTACAGAAAGGAAAAGCTTAATAAATCAGCATTTATTGGGGTGCCTGGAAGGCTCAGTAAGTTAAGTGTCCAACTCTTCATTTTGGCTCAGGACATGATCTCAGGGTGGGAGACTGAGCCTCGCATTGGGCTCTGCACTGGGTGTGGAGCCTACTTAGGATTCTCTCTCTCTCTCTCTCTCTCTCTCTCTCTCTCTCTCCTTCAGTTCTCTCTCTCACTCTCTCTCTCTCCAAATAAAAAAAAATTCAACAAAAACAAATAAATAAATCAGCATGTATTGCCTGTAATGACTGAATGAATGAGTTGTATCAACAGACAATGGCATTCTTAACTCCAAACATCAAATCTGTATTTCTCAGAACTCTTGCAAGTTTTTGTTCAGACAGATTTATAATTTGAGAAATAGTGAAGTTTCCTCAATTGGTGATTAAAAGACTTGCCCTTAACCTCTCAGTCTACCCCATTGCCTCAGGGACCATTTTCATGCTGGCTTTGTCCAGATTTATGAAGGAACAATACGCAAAGTTCTACCTTAGGCCAGGAGTATACCTTTCACACTTTCCATCATGGGACTTCTCTAATGCCAGGGTATGAAATACCTCCTGGGAACCCACTCAGCATCCACACACATGCAACCCAGAAGGGCAGATGAGAAAACACAGAGGGGTATCAGGTGCTGGTGGCTAAAGGCTTCGCTCTTCTGTACTTGACTGAACAGTTTGAGACGTATCTCTTAATGATCCTGAGAGGATGAGATTCTAGTCACCCTCTCCAGTACCCAACACACATCCTTGGATTGGCTTTTCCTCTTTCCTATTTCATTCCCCCTGCCCCGAACACTGCTCCTTGCCATCACATTATCCAACAAACTACCTCAACTACCTCACATCTGACATCTCATATCTGCTTCTGGGTGAGCCTAAACTAAGATACCTAGTTGCTAAAGTCAGGACCAGATGCAAATCTGATCCTCTGCCCCAGAGAGTGAGAACGTTGCAGTGAATCATGAATGTTGTCGTTTTATCATCTTTTTAGCACACATCACGCCTAGAAGTAGGATTTGAAAAACAAAAACAAAGAATTTTACTGGTTCCTATGACTTCTTTCCCTAAGGAAAACTTTAAATAACCATTGTTGAGAAAGCTTACCAGCACACATGATATCCAATATACCCACATTGCTCCTCGAATGCTTTTTAGTTGAGGTAGAAAAGGAATAGTTTGTAGCATTAAGGACAGACTTTGACTGCTATGATTGTGGGTTTAAAAGTTAAAAATGCAGTTGACAGTTAACTGTGGCTAGTGGTGCTAAACTTATATATCAATGCAGAGAAAAAAAAGGAAAAATTGATGGATAGAGAAAATGAACAATGCCCTAAAGGACATGCACATACCACCATAGATCATCGGGAACAGACAGCAGTGAAAGTGAATGGACTGAAAGCCCAGTCTGCAAATCACATGGCCAAGTCATCATTTTAGGAAGAGGCATTTAAACTACCACATTTACCTTTTCCCTAGTTTGTGCCAGCCCTGGTCTCATGTCCTACTCTCCTATACTGTTGGTCCTGCAAGCATCCCTTTAAAGGATATGAGTAATAACGCAATTATAACAATTGCAGCTGTCCTCTATTAAATATGAGCCAAGCACTATTCTAAGCATTTAAAACCATATGGCATATAATATTCACCACAAGCTAATGAGATAAGCACCCTTATGATTCCCATTTTTCAGACGACGAAATGAAGGCTTAGGAGAGCTGCCTTAACTTACCTAAAGTCACATAGCTGGTAAGGGATGGAAACAGATAATGAGCTCAGGTCTGGGACTCATGATTCTGAGTTCTTAACTTCAGATGACTTGACTTCCAGAGCTCCGGCACCCTACCCTCCTTTTATAGACCCCCAGATACTGGTCTTCCCCATATCAGATCTTCTGCTCTAAGCCATTTTAGTCATGCTCCTTGCTGCAAAATTGTGCTCTTCATCTATCTTCTCACCTGACCCCGGGGTGGTTTCACTATCTATTTTGTGATGTTTTCCACTAATCTCAACTATTTTCTGGCTTGTCCCTTCTTCTGAAATATCACCATCATCAGGAGTTTTTGGTGAAAATCCACTCTGTGAAATGCGCAAACAGATTTTCATTCATCCTGCACAGAAGTGTTTTAAACATAGTCCTTTTTTTCCAAGAAAGTCTCTTCAACATGGAGAAGCCTAAGATTTGCACTTAGAATGCTTTATAGATTGTGCTCAGGTTTCTTGAGAATCTATCTCCATCTCTAAGATCTCTATTATGATATGTCCTAAATAATCTCAAATATCACCTTTATATACCATTTTCCCTACTACAACCAAACATCACATTTAACAACTTTTTAAAATTTTAAAATGGTTTTGTGCACGCAGAAAAATTGTGACAATGGTACAGCAAGTTCCCATGTACCCCACATGCAATTTCTTTTCTTATTAACATCGTATACTAGGATGACATGTTTGTTACTTTAATGAACCCACACTGATACATTATTATTAACTAAACTCCATACTTTATTCCGATTTCTTAATTTTGGCCTGATGTCCTTTTTCCTTTCCAAGATTCCATCCAGGAAATCACACCATGAGTTGTCTCATTAGGCGCCTCATGATTGTGGTAGTTTCTTAGACTTCTCTTATTTTTGGTGGCCTTGACAGGTTTGAGACTGCTCAATTATGTTGTAGGATGTGCCTCAACGAGGAATTGGCTAATGCCTTTCTCGTGCTTAGCCTGGGGTTATGGTTTTGAGGGAGGAAGACCACAGAAATAAGAGATATGCAACACATCCCACCAAATGCATGTAACGATCAACACGATTTTTCACTGTTGATGTTGACTTTGATCCCATATATAAGCTAGAGAATCAAGGTCATACATCAAGGTCATATAGCAGGTTCTCTCCACTCTAAAGTTTCTCTCCCTTCCCATTTTCTGCTCTTTGGTGAAAGGGACTACACTTTCTCTACTACACTTAAGGACTGGGCAACTTTGCACACCCTGACTTAAGATGGATTATTTAAATATTTGGAATTAAATATTTGGAATTCTTGTGCACCGGAAAATTTATTTCTTCTCCATGTATTTTATTGAATCATTTATTTATATCAATATGGACTTGTGGATATTAATCTATATGTTGGTTTTTTAACTCTATGATACTTATTTATTTTGTTGCTCAAAGTTTTCCAGCTTTGGTCACTGAGATCTCTTCCAGTTGGCTCCTACATCCCTTTGGCACACTGTCACTGTGAGATTTTGTTTCTTTGTTTTGCTTTCAGCACTACTTTACTTTCTGGCACTAGAGATGCTCCAGGCTCATCTTCTCATCTTGTGTATTTCTGTCCCTAGTTCTAGAAATAACCATTTTCTGAAGGAGCTCTAGTTCCTTTTATTGGAGAATAGTATTAGAAACCAGGATCTGGGTGCCAGCTGTGCTCGTTGTTACTGGTTGCTTCTAAGCTGACTGAGCAAGGAAATCTATGACTGCACGCTAACCCCTGTTATACACGTATCTATAAATATTTCTATATGTAGCCATCTATGTCTATATTAAGCTAAACATGAGTTCATACCAATGTCTCCAACTTTAATCTGTCACTGCATGGATCATTCTAGCCTCCTCCCCTCGCTTATCTATAAAGTCCCTCTCCAACAGTGAGAAACCTGGCTTCTGTCTGCCATCTGCCATCCATTTACTTCCATCGTTCTGTTCCAGGATACATGTCTAACAATATCAGAATTGTTAACCCAGACCCTGTGGGGAACAACTTTATCATCTAGAGTATGGCATAATGCCACACTTCTGAAAGTTACGTATGAAAAAAATAATTCTAAGAAGCTTTCTCCACACTTTTGTTTGTTTATGTCTTCCTATTGATTTCTGCCGTAGGGCCACTTTACAGGGCGAATAAAACCACAGCCTGGAATAAAGCAGAAGTTTTGGGAACAAGGCATTGGGACGTATGAAAAATGAAACCCACAAATACAAACACAGAATCAGTAGAGCAGGGCTATGAGAGGAGTCAGTGCAGTTTCAGACACATTTTGACCGAGCCCAGGGCAGTGTCGCTAACTTTGGCTTCAGACTATCTGAAGGTTGGTGGCAGGCAACCATAGCCTGTTGCATCACGTCTTTAGTACCTAGACCTCAGAAAACAACTCTAGGCCTGACCTTTTTGGTTACTAGGTGAAGCTACATGTAGAGGACAAGCTATTTTGTTGTTGTTGTTGTTTGGTTTTTAAATCGATTTTCTTTTGAAGAACAGTTTAAGTTCATGAAAAAAACTGTGTACCAAGTACACAGAATTCCCAGTTGCTCCCTGACCCACAGCCTCCCCAGCTACCCACACACCAAAGCACAGTGGGCATTTGTTAAAGTCCACGCACAAGCCTACACCGAGACATCATTATTGCTTCCATCATTTACACTACAGTTCATTTGTCCTATTGTACATTCTTTGGGTTTGACAAATGCATAACGACACGTGTATATACCACTGTAGTATCGTACTGGGTAGTTTCATGGCCTAAAAAAATCCTCTGTGCTCTACTTGGTTATCCCCACCCTTCCACCCCCACCGATCTTGTACTGTACAGCTCTGCCTTTTCCAGAATGCCATATAGTTAGAATCATAGATAGTCTGTAGCCTTTTCAGATTGGCTTCTTTTACATTCTTTACTTAAATATACATTTAAGTTTCCTGAATGTCTTTTCATGGCTCATTCTCTTTCGTTACAATAGCTATAATATTTAGCTATAATAATACTTCCATTGTCTGTATGGACTGCAGTTTACAGTATCCATTCACCTACAGAAGGATTTCTTGGTTGCGTCCAGGTTTAGGCAATTGTGAAGAAAGCTGCTATAAACATCTGTGTGCAGGTTTTTTGTGTGGGCATAATTTTTCAGCTCATTTGGGTAAATACCAAGGACCATAATTGCTGGATCATATGGTAAGAGTATGTTTAGTTTTGTAAGAAACTGCCAAACTGTCTTCCAAAGTGGCTACACCATTTTGCATTCTCACTAGCAATGAATGAGAGTTTCTGTTGCCCTACATCCTTGCCAGCATTTGATGTTATCAGTGTTTTGGATTTTCACCATTGTAATTGGTGTGGTAGTTGCAATTTGTTTTAATTTGCAATTCACTAAAGACATACGATGTGAGCATCTTTTCATATGCTTATTTGCCATCTGTATATCTTTTTGGTGTGTCTGTTCGGATCTTTTGCTCCCTTTTATTTGGGTTGTATAGTTGGGTTTTTTGTTTTGTTTTTTGTTTTTGCAGTAGAGTTTTAAGAGTTCTGTGTATATTTTGGTTAAGAGTCCTTTATCAGAGATATCTTTTAAACATATTTTCTCCCTGTTCATAGTTTGTCTTCTCATTTTCCTGATGGAATCTTTCCTGGGGGTAGAATTTTTTTTTTAATTTTTTATTTATTTATGATAGTCACAGAGAGAGAGAGAGAGAAGCAGAGACATAGGCAGAGGGAGAAGCAGGCTCCATGCACTGGGAGCCTGATGTGGGATTCGATCCCGTGTCTCCAGGATCGTGCCCTGGGCCAAAGGCAGGCGCCAAACCGCTGCGCCACCCAGGGATCCCTTTTTTAAAGATTTATTTATTTATTAGACAGAGAGAGAGAGAGAGGCAGAGACACAGGCAGAGGGAGTCTCCAGGATCACACCCTGGGCTGAAGGCAGCGCTAAACCGCTAAGCCACCGGGCTGCCCAGAATTTTAAGTCCAATTTACCTATTATTTCTTTCATAGATCACGCCTTTGAGGTTGTACCTAAAATGTCATTACCAAACTCAAAAAAGGCATCTGGCTTTTCTCCTATATAAACTTCCAGGAGATTTAAGATTTTTCACTTTACCCTTAGGTCTCTGATTATATGGACTTAATTATCGTGAATGGTGTAGGGGTCTGTGTGTAGATTCCTTATTTTATTCTATTCTTTCTTTTATTATATTCCTATTTTAATTTGTTTTATTTTTTTGTGGATTTAGTCCTGGGCTCTCCATTTTTTTCCAGTGATCTATTTGGCTATTCTTTCCCTAATACCAAGACTTTATTTTTTTATTTTTATTTTTCTAAAGATTTTATTTATTTATTCATGAGAGACACAGAGAGAGAGGCAGAGACACAGGCAGAGGGAGAAGCAGGCTCCATGCAGGGATCCTGACGTGGGACTTGATTCCGGTCTCCAGGATCACACCCTGGGCTGAAGGTGTCGCTAAGCCACTGAGCCACCAGGGCTGCCCACCAAGACTTTATAATAAGTCTCAAAGTTGAGTAGTGCCGGTCCTCCAACACTGTTCTTCATTACAGGCTTGTTTTAGACAAGTTCACTCTGAATGTAATGCAAAGGCACTCAGTCTTTTTTGTTTCATGTGCTTTCTTCTGGCTTTCCACTGTTCCAGCAGAGCTCACATTGAAAATACTTGACAAAATGGCCTTCTGTTCTTTTTTTCCCTCTTGCTTTAAGGAAATTTGATATCAGAGGCATTTCTTCTTAATTCTCTGTCTCCTGAGGGAAAGAAGTTGGTCTTTCTATCTAGTTAGATGACTGGGAGGGATGAAGGGAGGCTCCTGGATGCTTCTGGAATCATTCCAGACACCCTTCCTGGAAGATGTCTGGCAAACTAGCCACCACTGAGCAGTGTGACTCAGTTTTTTCTTGGGCCAGACCCTCTCCTGTGATGACCAGGAATATAACAGATAGTATTAAACACTGACTGGGGCAAAGTACTCTTTGCAATATAAGGTTCTAAAATAAGGAGATGTTGCAAAGAAGATTCCAGACATACTAAAGATTCTGGATTTTCTGAATTATATTTTTCTAATGTTGAAAACATAGAAAAGAGTGAAAATGTAGCTTTTTTTGAAAAAAAAATAAGCATAACATATATACTGTTCCAATTAGAAAAATTCCCTTCTCATGTTTAGTAGTGTTCAAATTAGGCTGAAAAAGAGAAAAAGAAGATTCAAAATGCTTGAGACTAAAGCAGGTATTTCGGATTGCCTTTTGTTATAGCATATGATTTGTTTAATAATTCATATTTTAGAATACATTAATGTAAATGATAATTTTAGATTGTCATCAAATTTTTAAATATTCAACACAGGAAATTTTCATTTTTGTTAATTTTCTCAGATGAAATTGGACACTTCAGACATATATGCAGTTTCACTCATGGAAGTACATTCGAATTGTTTGTTTTAGTAATATAGAACTAAGAAAGGTTTTCATATTTTATTTAAAATGAATAGTGCATTTCTGGATATGGGAAGCTGTTGAAATAGGAAAGGTAAGAAATATTGTGTTTTATTTTCTAAAATCCCCAGAAGAACAGAGATCGCCACAAATGATCTTGTCAATATTGTATTTTCTGGTTTCAGAATGAAATAGCCATACAAAGAAAGTCTCTTTAATGTGCCTAATGATAAAAACAAAAAAAGACCAGATAGAATGATTCTGGAAGAGTAGTGATCAATCTAAACAAAAATACTTTCGGACTATTTTAAGCACTGCTATAAAATGCTTTTCTACTTTTTTGATTCTTTAGTATTATTTGGAAATTTTACCCCCTGATACTTCCTAAGTCATGATCATCACATATACAATTATCCCCTATAATGAGAGAATCCCCACAATATTTTGTTGTCATTGTTATTATTATTAATGTGTTGCTGTTCTTTTGATTGTTTTTGGCTTAGTCTTCCGTCCCAACAACTTTGCTACTCTTCCCCCTCAGGTAAATCAGACATGTTTTATACTCTACACACATTGCATTCAAGGAGAGGATAATCTTGTGGTTTATCATTCACATGGGGACAATTTTGAGTATGAAAGGATGTACATTAAGTGATTACTTTGGTGCGACAGGCATAAACTGGACATTTCAAATAAATGAAATCATACACTGTATGATTTTGAGTGCCAAGTTGTTTCACTTAGCATAGTGTTTCAAGGTCTATCCGTGTCATAGCACATGTAGGTGCACCATTCTTTTAGGGTTAAGTATATATTCCATTATATGATTATACGTTTTGTTTCTTCATTCATCAGTTGATACACATTTGAGTTGTTTCCATTTCAAGCTATTATGGATAATTCTGCTATTAAACATGGCAAGTTTTTCTGGGAACATCTATTTTCAATTTTTCTGGGTACATACCTACAATTGGGATTTCTGGGTCCCATGATCACTCTGTGATTAATGTTTTTAAGGAACTGACAAATAACTTTCCACAGTGGTTACATCACTTTACATTCCTACCAGCAATGCATGAAGCCTCTAATAACTTCCCATCATCACTATATTTGTGTTTTGTTTGTTTAAGATTATAACCATCCCAGTTCATATGAAGTGGTGGTGCATTTTGGTTATGATTGCATTTCTGTATAACTAATGATATTTAGTATTTTTCATTGGCCATCCGTATATCTTAGTTGTAAAACTGTCTATTCACATCCTTTGTCCACTTTTAAAATTGGCTTTTATTGAGTTGTAAGAGTTCTTTATATATTTTAGATATTAGGGCCCTGCTCAGATATATGATTTACAAATATTTTATCCCAGTGTCTTCTTTTTGCCTTATCGATAGTGTCCTTTGAAGTACAAAAGTTTTAATTTTTTCTGTTCCTTTGTATTCCCTTGTATTTTTATAAGTATATAATTTTAAAATTATTTTTTCAGTGGTGCCCTGGGGATTACTATTAACATCTTAAATTATAACAGTGTAGTTTGGATTAATACCAACTCAATCTTAATAGTATATAAAAACTTGCTTCTATAAAGCTCCCTTCCCTTCTTCTTTAATGCTGTTATTGTCATAAATTATGTCTCTTTAGGGACTGTGTACTCATCAAAATAGATGTATTATTTTTTATTTATGCAGTTGTCTTTTAAATCAGATGATAGAAAAAGGGGGTTACAAACAAAATGTATTATCTTTTATTTTATATTTCCATATATTGATACCTTTACTGTTGCTGTTTATTTTTCATGTGTTCTAGTTACTGTCTAGTGTCTTTTCATTTCACTTTGAAGAACTTTTTACAGTATTTCCTGGAGAACAATTCTGCTAGCAGCAAATTCTATTTTTAATTTACCTGGGAATGTCTTTATGTCTTTTTTTCTTTATTTTAAAAAAATTGTCTTGTTGGATATACAATAGTTGGTTAAAAGGTTTGTATCTTTTTCTTTCAAACCTCTGAAATGTCATTCCACTGCCTAATGGCCTCTCTGCTTTTCCGGTGAGAATATGCTATTAATGTTATTTAATATCTGTTGTATGTGATAAGTCTTTTTCTTTTGCTGTTTTTGATTTTTTAAATATTTTAAATTAATATCGTGATTTCCTTTTTGAATCATGGAATATTTGGAAGTATGTTGATTACTTTTGAAATATTTTGAGATATTATAGTTATCTTTTCCTATTTAGTTCTGCTTTGATAGCATTTGGTATAGAGAACATATTCTGCATGGCTCTAATATTATACAATTTGTTGAGAACTATTTTATGCTCCAATGTATGATCTGTTTTTATTGATGCTCCATATCTACTTGAAAAGAATATGTATTCTGCACTTATATTGTACAGTGTTTTATATGTTTCCATTAGGTCAGGTATATTAATTCTATTGGCTAATTATCAGTATCTCTACTAATTTTTGGCTGCTGCTTATTTTATTAGTTATTAAGAATTTCTATTAAAATCTTCCTCTATTTGTCTATATCTCCTTTTATTTCTCTGTTTTTCTTTATGTATTTTGTATATTTTAGGTGCATATGAATTTAGAATCTTATTTCTTTTAAATTTATTTAAATGATAATGTTAGTAATATTTATTGCTTTAAAGTCTGTCTGATATTATCATAGCTTTATAAAATTTAATGTTTGTAGGATATGTTCTTACAATAAAATCCTTTTTTTTCAATCGATGTATCACTATACCTTAGTGTTGGACCATATAAGTGACATATATTAGTTCTCTGCTGGTCTCTTGCTCTGTCTCGCGGCCGCCATTCTTTCATTGGTATTTACATTTAATTTTATTCTAGTTTTCTTTTAATGTAGTCATCAGTATATATTTAAAGTTTATTTCTATTATTGTTAATCACTTGTGTTTCGTTTTAGCACCGGCCCAACATTTTCTTTATTCCTTTTCTTTTTTTTCCTTTATTTCAAATTAAATTATACAGTTTCGTTTCATTTTTTCTCCTATATTACCTTTGGGTTTTTTTAATTATTATTTTTAGTGATTATTCTGTAAATTACAAGGCCTATTTATGCCTTACTAGAAAAAAAACTTTGTTTTCCTTTCCTTTGCGTTCATTCTACACAGGTAAGAATTTTAGAACAGTTTATTTTCTTTTACTATCTTTCAACTTCTCTGCTTACTGTTTTTTTTAGTCTCTTAATTCAGTGTGCACTTTAAACATCAGGAGATATTATTTTCATTATTGTTTTATATAGTCAATATTAATTTATATGTACTTACATCTTCACCTTTCTGTTTCTCTTGTTTTTGCATAGAGATGCTTTCCATATGGAGTCATTTTCCACTGCCTAAAAAACAAACAAACAGACAAAACAAAACTCTTTTTAAGATTTCTTTACTTCAGATGTGCTGTCAGTAAATTCTCTCGACTTTTATTCTCTGAATAATTTACTTGGGTTTTATTTTTCCACATATTTTACTGGGTATAAATTTCAGGTGGGCGCTTTTTCCCCCAGCTCTTTGAAGATGGCATCTTATTGTTGTTAGGATTATTTATGTCCTCCAAAAAAGTATGTTGAACACTTAACTGCTAGCATATTAGGATGTGAACTGACTTTGGAAATAGGGTCTTTATAGAGCTAATCAAATTAGAATGAGATCATTAGGGTGAGCTCTAATGCAATATAACTGGGAGTGTTTTAATAAAAGGAGAAATAAGAGATTGGAGTGACCCATCTATAATCCGCAGAATGCCAAGATTGCCAGAAAACCACCAGAAGCCAAGAAAAGTTCAGGAAGGACTCATCTATAACTTTCAGAGGGAACATGGCTGCTGACACCTGGAGTTCAGGTTTCTATCCTCCAGAACTGTAATACAATTCGATCTGGTTTCTTTCAGTCAGCCAGTTTGTAGTACTTTGTTGCAGTAACCACAGCAAATGAGTACAATTGTCCTCTGACTCCTCTCTGTTCCTGTTGAAAAGTCTGTTAGTACTTTGATGTATCATTTTTCTCTGTTTTTATTTTTTTAAGATTTTATTTATTTATTCATGAGAGACAGAGAGAGAGAGACAGAGAGAGAGAGAGGCAGAGACACAGGCAGAGGGAGAAGCAGGCTCCCTGTAGGGAGCCCAATGTGGGACTCGATCCTGGGACCCTGGGATCAGGCCCTGGGCCAAAGGCAGGCGCTCAACTGCTGAGCCACTCAGGCATCCCTTTCCTCTGTTTTAAATTTTCTTTTTGTCTTTGGTTTTCAGCCATTTGACTCTACTGTATTTTATAATTTTCTTTGCATGCATCCTATTGGATCCCATGTTTCTTTAAGATTTATTTATTTTTTGCAGGGGAGAAGCTGAGGGAAAGAGAGAATCTCAAGCAGACTCCCTAATAAGCATGGAGCCCAACACAGGGTCTGATATGGGGCCCAATTCTATGACCCTGAGACCATGTCTTGAGCTGAAGTCAAGAGTTGGACGCTTTACTGACTGAGCCACCCAGGCATACCCG
This sequence comes from Canis lupus familiaris, assembly GCF_011100685.1. NCBI lineage: Eukaryota > Metazoa > Chordata > Mammalia > Carnivora > Canidae > Canis > Canis lupus. Next base: position 19,112,889 of record NC_049256.1, on the reverse strand, counting down.
GATCCCATGTTTCTTTGCCCTGTGATATGTTTCATACGTTTAGAAATAATCTTTAAAATATCTTTCTAAATAATATTTTTCCACATTTTTGTCTCTGTCTTCTCCATATGAGATTCCAAATACACATTGTGTTAGTCTTATTTACCAATTTCCATATGTTTCATGTCATTTTTCTGTGTTTTAATTTTTTTTGTTCCTCTGAATACTACAATCTGGATCTCCCCTCCTGTTATACCTTTTAGTTCACTAATGTTCTCTCACTTTCCTTACTGTTAAACTCATATTTTGAATCATCACTGTTAGGTTATTTTGGTTTTGGTTCTGGAATTTCCATCTGATTCTTTATTATATATTTCAATTCTCTTGTGATAGTTACCATATTTCAGAAAACTCGATCATTGACTATATTAATCACAGTTATTTGGAAATCTGGTTTGGATAACTGCAATATCTGTATCATCACAGATATGTTTTATTGTGTAAATCTTCTCTTGGCTTTCTGTCATTTGGTCTCGTTTACTGGCAAGCCTAGTAATTTCAGATAGTCTGCCAAACATTGTATATGAAAAATTATAGGTGCTCTGGTTGAAGTTGTCTTTCTCCAGAGAGAAGTTAATCACCTTCTGGCAGCAAACAGATATGAGAAAACCATTTTAATACAATCAGGCATTTAGATCATTCAAGGCTATGCTGTAGCTTTCTGCTGTTCTGCTGTTTCTAATTTGCCTCTATTCCTATAATGGAGCCCTCTGGAAGTCTCAACCAAAAGCCTGCAGTTTTACTGTGGTCTCCAGGAACAGACTTCAATCCCAAGTCTTATCTCTTCAGAACTATGAGTCAGGTAAATCCTTAGTCTGCTTGTTAGCCTCTTATCAGCTACGTTTGCTTAATTTCTTAACTCTTGCCCTTGGCCTATGGAGCTCAGGAACTGGCAAATTTCTTGAGAACAAAGTTGAATACAGAACATAGGTCTAGTTTCACTATTGTTTTCCCTTCCCCAGGATTCCCTTTCCTGAACATAGGGTGCTTAATTTTGTATCTTGAGGCTAGCAAGTCTGCCACAAGCACGAGCTTTTCTCCTTAGGCTCTAGGCCTCTCCATACAAATGAATAAAGTGGAAAATAGGTTGTTGAGTATAGACCTCCATTCAGCAATTATTCCTTTTCTCTGAGATTTTAGCTCATGACATTTGTTGGTTTTAGTTGATCTCTAGTATCTTCAAATATGTTTCATTGAATACATATTATTTTAATCCCATTTCTACCTGTTGTTCTCTAGGAAATTTTTTTTTCCTTTACACAAACTTTTTTATTCAGAAAATCTTTTAAAAATATTTGTATCTTAATTTTTTAAAATTTTCTCTTCACTAGATCTTTCCACAATTTTCCCTCAATTTCATTATGTTCTTCATTCTATTAGTAATAAAATGATCAAATCATAAAGATAAGCATAGGATTGGTACTAATTTTCTATGTGTGTGTGTGTGTGTGTGTGTATTAAAGAAAAGGGTAGCCATAAATGTTGAAGAATTTAGAAAGAAAGCCATCAGACCTACCCTAAAATTATTTATTTTTTTCCACAAACCTTCTGACCCCAAGCAATACTTTTTGGACTGCTCTACACATCAAATCCACCACCAAAAAGTAGTATTTTCACCACTTTTAGACTTTCTATCATGATCCTTTGGTTCATGTCCTTCTTTAGATTTTCTATTCATCACTAGAAGTATTTGCTTTCATATATGTTCAACAATTTTACTCTATCTCCATCAGGGGGTTGACCACTGAGAACAGTTCTAGTTTTTGCCAGTTGTCCCTCAGTGATTAGTAGTAGTAGTAACTTTTTACCCTCAAAATTATTCCTATTTGGGGAATTATTATATTGCTATCCTTTAGTCACACACATGACAAGATCTCAATTCTGGCTATATCAAATTGCATAAATCCTCTATTGAACTACAGACAAATTTATCTGAATGACTCTCTGATCCTTGCTCTAAAAGATAATAGTCATCTCATAATTATTTATTCCTAAATAGAAAGTTTGCCCTCCTCACACTGTCTCATTAAGTTAGCCATCTTTCTGAATTCTAACTTTCTATCAGTGACACTAGCATCCACTTGGGTTACTAAAGAAATGAATTTGAGAGTCACCTTTAGTTTCTACCCTACCTGCTTCCTAAGAAACATATGTTGAATCCTTTTACTTCTCTCTACCACCACAGCCACGCCTGTACCATAACATCAAACCTGGATTGCAGAAAGAGCAAAGACTCAATCCATTCTCTACCTGGTTCCAACATTAACATTTTCAAAATGTAAAAGTTGTGCATAGGAGCTGAGAATAGCAAATATAGCTTGGGAAAGATAAATAAGTAAAAAGTAATCCAAGCATTACATTTTTTCATGAGTCAGGAGCTAGACAAGTAAATGTTCTGTAGTAAGAAGTGGCCTTGCATTCTGGTAGTATTACTGCCCTGCTGAAAGGCTTTGTACCAGAGCTTTGGTAGCTTCTCATTGTGCTCATCATAAACTACTTACCATGGCCTACAGAACCCTCTTTGATCTGGTTATTACCCCCCTCCTTATCCAGCACCAGCCATGCTGGCTTCTTTTCTCCTAAGGTTCTTTACATTATTATTCCTTCTCTTCACAATTCTCATAGCTTATCTCCTACATTTCTTCTTTTAAGCATCAATTCAATAATTATCTCTCTGCTCCCCATGTTATGTCTCTATCTTAAGTGACCCCCAGTTATTCTCTGTCATAGCATATAGTTTATTAACTTTGTAATGCATGTGACAATGCAAAATTGTTTTTTGTTTGTTTATTTTCATTATTGTTCACTTGTGTATTGTTTACTTCCACCACTGTAATGAAGTTTGAGGAACCTTACCTTGTTTACTTCTGTAGTTCTCAGAGCAATACTGGCTTAAAGTAGGTGCTTCCTGAATAATTATTGAATAAATACATTTTTGAAAGAGCTCTAAGATTTCCTGCAAAGTTCTGAAAAGTTCTAATTAATCTATTATTTTCTCGAAATAAAATATAATTTCTCGAGTATTAGCATCTGTAATAAAAATGATTTATTCTTTGGCTTTATGTTTTGATTTCACATATAGTATAGCCAATTATATTTTATTGCAAGTCTAAAGCAGTTTTGTTATATCCTAGATCAAATGGGCTTTATGAGTCTTCCAGGGAGCCTAAACTGTATTTATTACCTTGTTTCTGTATGAAAATGTGGTCTGTAGTCCAAGTAACAAAAAAATTTACTTTCCAACAAACTTTGAATTCAAAATTAATTTTGACATTGATGACAGTCTATATATAGAGTTCTGAGCAATCATTAAAACGTTGGACCAGAAACCAAGTTTCACTAATAACATCTTAGTATCCATGCAACAACCACATTAAGCCCTGTTTTCAGAAGTAGGGAAGATGTAAATGGTAAATACTTAAATGTAGTCCTTTATATGGAGCAAGAAAGGTGTTTAGTACATAGTATATACAGTAGATGTGAGTGCAATACTCCAATGTCTGGACAACCAGAAGGAAAGTCGTTATGTGGATTTCTTTGCTAAAAATGATCTAAAACCATTAAAAAAAAGAAAATATTTATTGGTACATTTATTGGTAGTTGTTTAAAGCAATATTAGGGTTGCGTATCATTTAGTTTTTTGAAATTTGTCTTAGAGAAGATAGGGGGACAGCAATCTCTTCTACACTAAAATAATGTTTGTTTTGCATTCATATTCTCTTTGATATTTAATTAGTCCATGAGATTATTAGAGGGCTATCTTCTCTACTACTTCACACAACTATTTTGTTGTTTTATTTTATACAAGAGCTTTTTGTTTTGTTCTGTTTTGTTTTAAATGAACAGGAACTTATCTGTTTTTCTGGCCAACAATTACAATCTAGTTTACTCAAACACAGGTAATACCTGAATTTCTATATTAAAGTAACAAAGTCAAAGTGTTGTTTCAATAAAAAATATATAAATTTAGTGGCTGTCAGGAAAGAGTTGAAAATCAGCCCATATCTATATGTCAGCTGAACTCCATGCTTGTTATTCTTAAATGGGTCTCATTTTCACAGAAGTTCAGCAAAACAATAGAATTTTTAAAAATATTAAAGAAGAAAAAATGAGTTATGTCTGTTTTATGATAAATGAATATTGCCAATGAAGATTACGCGTTGTATGTATGTTCCTCATATTATTGAAATGTGTTTTTCCTCCTGCAAGACTAACATTAGACATAAAACTTCCCATAACAGGCTGTATTGGTCAATGTGTCCCTGGAAGAAGGTGTTTTGTGTCTCAGAGGTAGCATAAGCCCCATTAGATGTGTTGTTGCCATGGTAACTGCTCTCTCTTTTTTAATTGAATAGCATAGTAAGTAGTCTTATAAAACCCACCAACCCATAACTTTCTGGTGCCTCAAGGCAGCTTTAACTTAACCACCTTCTCTTTGTCTTTATTTTTTCAGTCTAAGGGATTCAGGTGTTTGGCTCCACCTGTTTTATGAGTCTGATGTGCCTCGGTGCTAAAATCCTTGGGTTGTTGACCACAGATAATTTCTAAACAAGAGCTCAGTGTAGTTACAAAATCAAGAAAAGAATACAAAACTTCAATTGCAGAAGCGAAAGCAAACTTCTACATAAAACTGTGTCTGTAAAACTCAGACTGAATAAAGCCAAGTATTTGATCTGATTTCACAAGAACTTATCTATACCTGGCAGGGTGCAAAGAGATCATACTAGAAACACAAGAACCACAAAGAGTGTTGCTTTAAAATAAGTCTTCAGCAACAGGCTTACATATTTTAAATTAAACAGAAATTCTCCTAGGATCCAAGAGTCCTATTTTCCATTCTGGCTCAAACACACACCTCATAAAATATCTGTGCCTTAGTGCAGAGATGTTGCAGGGGTCAAATAAAATCTATTGCAACTCCCTTCCCACCCTCTTTCCTTCATAGAGATAATAATTCTTTCTGGTTGTTTTGCTAGTTATTTATGTTTAAAACCGTTAGTAAATCTCTTTTAAAATAAAATTGAATATATGGGAATTGCTAGTGTTTGGTAGGAAAAGAGGGCTATTAGAAGTTGTTCTACTTGTGGAAGAGGGTATTAAGATATGATAAACAAGATCATTTTGATGATATTAATCTAGTGTCACCAAATACTTCCTCCTGAGTAACATTATGATTTTTCAAAAAACTGAGTAGGTAAGAACAATAACAGATATCTGTGAGTTTAAATTAGGTAGTGACCCTTCATAACATCAAATAAACACAGATTCTAGAGCTTAGAATTTACCTTATCTAACTTCCCATGCAATTAGAGATTCTCTTTACAATATTAAAAAGTTAATTTGAAAACATGTTTCTATCTAATCTTTTAGTACTCCTAAATTTTGATGCAACTCAAATATAGTTGATGATTGCTTTCTCAACTTTGCTAGCATCTTTTACAAGATGAATAATTTAGTTTATATTTAGGCAATGAATAAATACCATAGCAAAGTGGGTAATTATAGCAGCTTACTCTTTTCAGAGTGTTCCTCTGCCTAACTCAGAGAAGTCCCAGAGGAAATAAAGGAACTGGAACGAGGAATTAAGTATAAGAATGAAATATACCTACAGTATCTTTGGAAGAAGCACATCCCATTGAACTGAGGCTATGGAGATCTCAAGGTGAGAGAGATTGGGGACGCTACTCCCTAGGTGTCTTTTGCTTCTAGTGTGTTGCTGAGTATGAAAAGAATTTGAGGCCCTAATTGCTCTTTACCTGCCATTTCTCAATGTCGTGTTTGTAGTGAGCAACCTTAGGGAATGCAATAATGCCTCCTTCTGAGACAAAGAGCAGGCTTGCCTACTGTCTGCTATAAAATAGTAGGTTCCCAATATCAGTGTCCCTTGGCTATAAGGTAAAGCCATTGCAGATGTAGCATCAATGTGGAATCCTGCATCACCCCTGTGAGACACGGTGGACAAGGGGGAAAGGATTCAAACATGCTGGTGCTTATGCTTCTTGCTTTGCTGTAAGTAATAAAGTCCTTTGTCTCTGATCCAGGAATCTTGTGTCTTTGACAGCATCCATGAAACTGTAGCAGGCTTATTTATTAGCTTGTAAGTAGGATAAAATTCCACACCAGATAGGAGGAAGTTGTTAAATTCACCCCTACATCCTTTTGGAGGTGTCATTAATACACTATCAAAACTGTGACCTGATTTTTGCTGGAAAAGAGAGTATAGTTTAATTTTTCTAAATCTGAAGCCATTACCTTGGTAGATGTCCTAAAAGCAAGTAAAACACTTTAAAGCACATACAAAAAGGGCAAAAATAAAATTGCTCAAAGGTACATATTAGCTCTTTCACAAGATGAGGGTTTCTTTTTTCCCCTAAGCAGAAACCTTTTAGACTAACATTATTTTGCCAAACTATTTAGAATAGAATTTGTATTTATAAGGTTTAAAATAATCTTAATCTATCATACGCAGAATCATAACATGGTTTATAGACTTTGTCATCTTATAGCAGAAGAGGCATTGGGGGCTCTGTTAGTCAACTCAGTTTTCAATACAATGTTAATCAACTCGGTTTTCAATACAATGCCAACTGCATCAGTTCACGTATATCTGTTTGGAAAGAAGTATTTGTATTCAGTTGGTAACATACTAACTGTACATGTGATTGGAGTTGACAATCTGGAATGTACTGATATTCTATAACTATCAAATCCACAAGTGGGATAAATAATATCTTTGAAGATAATCCAAAGAACATGATGTCCATTTAATTCTCTAAACCATTATTTCTCAACTTTTTATTTTTTTAACGGCCCCCTCACAGAGCCTTTTTTTGGCATCCCACCCCCTTCAATTGCTTCCCTGCCAAGCTTCAAGGGAAATTTGAATACCAGAGATATACTATATATATACACACACATATTTTTGTGTTGCAGCCCTTGGAAGGCCACAACTATTGTAATATCTAGGAATTTTTTGCCTCCCAAGAACCAATCATTATCCCCTTGTGGATGATATTGCCCACATTGAGAACTCATGTGTTAAACACTCTAAAATCTATCCCTGGACTCAGCTATATACTTCCCTGCTTACCCCATTACATGGTCTCTCAATAGCTTTTTTTTTTTTAACTGCCTTGTACTTTGGAGTGATGGTTATATTTAGTGATACTATAAAAAAATAGCACATGAAAGTACTTAAGGCTACTAATAAAATTGTCATTGGGGGCACCATAATGCAATTATTACAAGTCTCATCTGGTATCTGAATTTAAATTTTGACATTTCACTCACTACTCTGGTGTCTTAGGTGTGTTGACTAGCATCTCTGAGTCTCAGTTTGCTCATGTGTCAAATGAGGATAACAACAGTACTCAAAGCACAGGCTTATTATAAGAAATAAAGATAAAAAGTATGTAAAGTATCTGACTGAATAAAATCTTCAGAATATTAGCTCATATATACACATAGTTGTGCAGGGTCCTCTGTGCAAAGAGTCTAAGAATGTTCTTACTGGTCACTGTCAAGAATAATTGACTTTATCCTAGGAATCAATATTGAGAGTTGTGGTTGACAGATTTCCATCTTTTCACCATCTGATAGAGAGTTTAAAGCCCAATTTGTGTTCTTTCCCAAATCAAGTACATAGTAATTCATAGTATATATTTGTCTCCTGATTCTAAATCATGATTTTGCTCTTATTTTCCTTTCTGTTTTAGCATGAATTTTGGAGTCATACAGAGCTAGTTTGAGTCCTGCATCCATTACTGATTAGCTTGTTAACTTCAAGTGAGCTCTTTTGCCTCCTTAATTTTCTTTGTTCTCATTTATAAGATGAGGTCAATATTGATACCTTGCTAATAACATTGTTTGGAGGAAAGTATATGGCACGTGATGAGTGATAAGAATTCAATCATTCTTATTCAATTATGTTTATGACTTATGTTATCTTACCATATTTTTTGTATCTGTGCAAACCACCATAGTTTTTTTTTTTCAAATGAGATGAATAAATACAGATAAAACTAGAACACTGCTGCTGTGATTTGAAGGTTTGTGCCCCTCAAAATTCATATGTGAAATCCTAATGCCAATGTGATGGTATTAGGATGTAGGGCTTTGGGAAGTTCTTAGATCACAAGGGTGGAGCCTTCAGGAATAGAGTTAGCACTCTTAGGAAAGGGAGCCCACAGAGCTCCTGAACTGCCTCTGCTATTTGAAAACACAATGGCAAGTCTGCAACACAAAAAAGAACAGAAAAGGACCCTCACCCAACTGTGCTGGCACTCTGATCTTGAAATTCTAGCCTCCAGAACTATGAGAATTAAATTTCTGTTGTTTACAAGCCACCCAGTCTGCAATATTTTGTTACAGCTGCCTGACTAGACTAAGACAGTTGCCATGATCACAATGCCTCCTCTATCAGGTCTTAAGGTCTTGGATATTTTCTCACACTGTCACTGGAGTCCCCTTGACTGGGAAAGAAGCAATGATGTTCACCCAGTACCACTCCAGTCATCATTGCAAACCCTTATGTTCAAGTTCCTCAACTATGACACTGACCTATGATCCATGGATGATTGAGAATGAGAGTTTGCCCAGGATGATGGATAGTTTAGGAGGTTCAATCCTGAAACTAAATTTAGATATCTGGACACTTGCCCTGCAGGTCAAAATAGTTTTGTGTGTGACGCCAGGCAAAGCAAGTCAAGCATCATCACACTCAAGTATCTCACATCAGCTAATCAAAATAGTTGTCTTTCCTTTTTTGCTTGCACCTCAGAGCTTGTACCAACATCTGTAAAATCCTCAGCCTAGATTAAAGTACTAGCTTCTTCGCTGTGTGGTCTTGAGCACATTACTTTGCTTTCTTGGTTTCTCATTTATAAAGCTCTATGCCTATAGTAGACACTTTGTAAATGTAAACTCAACTCATTTCCCTTCCCTTTCTTAGTGGGAGAGTCGGGGTTTCAGATTGACTCTCAAGTTAAAAATAGGAAAAAAAAAGAATTTATTTCCCCAAGTGTGTATATTACATTTATTTGGCCTAAAAAAAATAGACCCGAATACAAAGCTTAAAGGCAAAGTCCTCTGCCCACAATTGTTTCTTGCTTATCTCTTTTCAGAGTAGTTTGGCTGTGCATGGGTTAAATTGATAAGGATAGATATGAATGAAAGAAGGGGGAGAGAATGGAAAGGTAGATATTGATATTTTCCTTCTTTATTGGTAGTGGTACCATGGAGGAAATAGTTTCTGAGACTCTGCAGTAGACAGAATTCAAAGATGATCTCCAAGGATCCACTTTCATATACCACTGTCCCCTTCACTGTGAGAGGATCCCTTGAGTATAATAAGACATCGTTCCCATTAAGTTACATGACAAAAAAGGTTTTGCAAATGAATTTTCGATTATTAATGTGTTGACTTTGAGTTAACCAAAAAGGAGATTATTTGAGTGAGCCTGACCTAATCACATGAGCTCTTTAAATTTGTATCTAGAGGATAAGGATAAACAAAGGTAAAGATCTGAAGCATGAGAGGCTCTGACTTATCATTGCTAGCTTGAACATGGAAGGGACCACACAGCAAGGGATATGGGTGGACTCTGGAAGTTGAGAGGGGTCCCCTGCTGGCAGCCAGGAAAATAAGAGAGACCCACAACTGCAAGAAACTGAATTCTGGCAACAACAAGAATGAGCTTGGAAGTGCATTTTCCTCCAGAGCCCCCACATAAGATCTCAGGTTCCAACTGGCATCTTCATTTCAGACTTACGAGATCCTGAGCAGAGAAACCAGCCATTCCATGCCTGGATTGCTGACCTATAGTAACCATGATGTAAGAAATTTTTGTTGTTTTAGGATGCTGGGTTTGCAGCAATTTATTGCACAGCAGTAGACATATCACATGTTGGGTGATATACAATAGCTTACAGAGATACCCAAGCAATACCTGGAAACAGCCAGAAGCCTCATCCCATCTATTTAAGCATTAGCTCAGTTGCTGTTAGTCATTATCTTCTTAAGCTACTAGCAACCCAGGTTTAGCTACTTCACCCAACCCACTCATAGCTTGGGAATGAGGTACTGGAAGTCCTTCATTGGCATGGCCCCTAATTCATCAACATGGCAGGCTGTTCCAAAGTAGTCAGTTCATATCTTTGAGTCTGTATCATTCATGACCTGCTCATTTATTTCTTCCTGACTTTAAATATCCTTGTACTACACTATTATTACTTAAATCCTACTAAATTCTAAGGTCCCAGAGTGAAGGCATTTTAAAAATCTACTTTAGTACCTACTAGTTTTTGCAAACTATGAAAATGTTGATTAAATGAATAAGACAATGATGTAAGAATCTTGCTTATCTTTCAAGTCCTATTCCAATCAATAAGGTATTTTCTGACCCACCATCCTCCTGAAATATGGAAAGGAAAAGGGATCATACTAATGGATAAACTTTGAAGACAGTGCTAAAAGGTACATCAAGAGCTGCAGTGGAAGTAGAAACTCTTCTTTCTGGCTGAGAAGGGAAAGAGAACTTAAAAATTATGATTTTGGTATTCTCAGAGATATTTGAGAAGCTATCTTATTCAGAATTGCACAGGACCAAAAAAACTAGAAACAGTTCTTGGAAATAATAAATATGGTCATCAAAATAAAACATTGAACAGGATAACTGAAGAATAACTTGGACACAAGTTAAAAAAGTTTGTGTTCTGAAAGATTCATATTTATTCCTCTATGAACCTATGTCTAAGGACACAAAGCAAAACAACAGAAAGATGAAAAGCATGCAAGAAAATATTAAGACATGAGTAATATTTATTAAAAATATGTTAAAGAGCACCTGGGTGGTTCAGTCAGTTGAGTGTCTGACTCTTGATTTCGGCTCAGGTCACGATCTCAGGATCGTGAGATCCAGCCTTGTGTCAGCTTCTCCCTTTCCTTCTCCCTATGCCCCTCTGCTCACTCACTCTCTTTTTCTCTAAAATAAATAAATAAAATCCTTTTAAAAACACAAAAATAGGTTAAATAAAATGCTCAGAAACAAGGTAAAAGAAATTGCCAATGTAACAGAGGAAAATTTTTCTGAGTGGAAGCAATGGTTAAATCTTCAGATTCAAAATGGGCTATAAGTTACTGTGTATTAATTTGTTGTTTATTTATTCAGCAAATAATTATGGAGCTCAGTTTTTTAAAAGATTTTATTTGTTTATTTGAAAGAGCACAACCAGGGTGGGTGCAGAGGGAGAGGGAGAAGCAGGTCCCCCATGAGCAAGGAGCCCAGACTCAGGGCTCCATCCCAGGACCCAAGGATCATGACCTGAGCTGAAGGCAGATGCTTAACAGACCAAGCCACCCAGATGCCCCTCAAGCTCAGTTTATTCAGAATGTTGTGGAAATGGAAATGAGTATTAAGAATGAAAAAGAATTTTAAAAATCTGTGGTAGGCTATATTTTTAAGTGGCTCTCAAATTTCCCATGTCCTTTTTTTTTTTTTTTTTTTTTTTTTTTTTTTTTTTTTTTTTTTTTTTTTTTTTTTTTTTTTTTTCCCATGTCCTATATAATGACCTCCCATTGAGTATGGGAAAAGACCTAAGACTGTGATGGATGTGACTTCTATGATAGTTTATACTATATAGTAAAGGCAAAGAGATTGTCCAGTTATAACTAAGGTCCCTAATCAGTTTGCCTTTGAATTGTGTTATCCATACCTAGGATAATTGCCTAGGTACACCTGACCTAATTAAGTGAGCCCTTTAGAAGTGGTTCTAAGGATACCTGTGTGGCTCAGTTAAGCATCCAACTTTTAATTTTGGCTCAAGTCATGATCTCAAGGTTGTGAGATCAAGCCCGGTGGCAGGCTTCATGCTCAATGCAGAGTCTGCTTAATGTTCTCTCTTTTTCTCCCTCTGCCCTTGCTCATGCACTCTATCTCTCTCTAAAATAAATAAATGAAATCCTAAAAGAATAAAAGTGATTTTAGTAGGACTTCCTTGCACTTAGAGACTTCTTAGAAGGAACTCTTTCTGTTGCTGCAATTGAAGAAGCAAACTGCCATGAATTCTATAGCATCAAAGAAATAAATTCTGCCAAAACCTGAGGGACTATGGAAGTAAATCCTTAAGTCAAGCCTTCAAATAAGACTGCAGCCCAGTAAACACCTTGATTTTAGTCTTGGGACACCCTGAGTAGAGGATTTAGTTATCTTTCTTGGACTTCTGACCTATAGAAACTATGATCTAATTAACAAGTATTGCTTCAAATTGCTAAATTTGTGGTACTCTGTTAAATAGCAGTAGAAATCTGATACAAATTCTACACATATTAGGGTGAAACTTCGGGACTTTAAGTATAAAGGAAAGTTCCTTAATGCTTTCAAAGGAGAATTTTAATATTATTAAAATAAGAATAACTTTAGACTTTTCATTAACAGTGTGTTGTTCTAGAAAACGATGGGACAGTTCCTCCAATGTTCTGAAGAAAAATAATTTGGAGCTAACCAATGAATAAAATGAAAGAGTGAAATAAAGACATTTTCTGACATGCAAGGACATTGAGATTACAATGTTCATATGGCACGATTTTGAGAAAATCATAGAATATACAATAAAAAGAATCAATTTGACCTTTACTCTTGGAATAGTCTCCTTCGAGAGGTACACAAGAGTATGTGTCAGATGTGTCACTTGGACCTGGTGCATATGCAATATCATAATATTATAGACGCTGCTGGTCTTTTTACATTTTTAATGAAGTAAAACATATACAGATTAATAAGCCTCAAATTCACTAATCTTGATAAGGTTTGGGGAATTTTATAGATGTATACACGCAGGTAATGGCTACCAAGATGAAAATATAGAACCTTTCCAGACCCTTGGAAAGTGCCTTTACCCCCTGACATAACTACCACCACACCCACTTCTACCCTCGTTCATCAGTTTTCTCAGGTCTGGAAGTTCATCTAAATGCAATCCCACAATGTGTACTATTTTGCTCCTGGTTTCTTTTGCTGTGACAGCCATTCTTATCATTGTGTGGGCCACTAGTTCATTCTCTTGTCATTGCTTCCTAATATTTGATAGATCACTTCATTTATATGCCACAACCGAGCCATTGTCCCTTTGGATGTTTCAGTTGGTTTTGAGTTTTGGCTACCATGAAAAAAGCTGCTGTGAATAACTTTCCATGGTATTTTTCCACTCATCTGCATATGGTCAAATACCTACGAGTGGATCGCTGGTCCATAGGATAGTAGATATTTTTACCGCTTTTAAACATTTATGTTCAAGCTATAGGGAAAACATTGAAGACTCATGGATAGTACTAAAGTAAATGAAAATAGCAAAAGTCTTGGTAATTTAACCGCAAGGTTAAAGACAAAATTCAATGGGAGAAAAATAATACTCTGGCTCATTTACTCATATTCACCAACTAGAATCAGAGTAAACTTTTCAAAATTATATTCTGATCATGATCTTCCTCTGCTCCAAAACCATTCCTCTGGTTCTTAGAATAAAGGCAAAGTCCTTGATAAGGCCTGCAAAGCTCTGTATGGCTGGTCTCTACTTACCTTTCTTCCCTGTGTTAACTCTTTGATCTTCTCCACTTTTTTCCACTTAAGTCCCAAATGGCTCCTATCACATCATTCTTGCCATGACTTCCCTGTCACAGGGCCTTTGTAAGAGCTATTCTTCTTCCTAGGATGCTCTTTTCTCCCAATTTCCACATAGTTAAATATCATTCATCCAGCAGATCTCATACCAAAGGTAATCACTTTGGAGAAAGAATCCCTGATCTCCTTAATATAAATCCTCATAATTCTATAAACTTCTGGGCAGCACTTGTTATTGCAAATTATTTGTTTGTGTTATTATTGATTGACCTTTGCCTTTTTCATTAGGTGGCAATTTCCATGATGACAGAGTTTATCTTCATTTTTATTTACCATTTTATTGCCAGAATCTAGCATAGCAGTTGGTCATTGTGGGCATTAAATACATATTTGTCAAGCTGAAGTAAAAACCTTACATGGTAAAGATAATTTTGAAATTGAAGAACCGATGTCATTTAAAATTATGAAGGCAAGCAACTGAGGAACAGAAAATAATAATATAATGCAAATTGAAATAGAGGAGAAGATTCTAGTAAGTGAACCAAATTTCTCTTCTTTCTAGAATGGACTCAAAAGCCTAGTACTTATAGTGATAATCATGAAAAGAACTAAAATTAGAGACATTTAAGTATAATTATCTCTGGGAAACGAGGCTAGGGCTGGGGAATGGAGTTGGGGAGGTAGACTTTTACTTGAAATTTTTTACTTTATTAATTTTTAAAAAGACTTTTTTTAAGATTTTATTTTATTTATTCATGAGAGACATAGAGAGAGGCAGAGACACAGGCAGAGAAAGAAGCAGGCTCCATGCAGGGAACCTGGCATGGGACTCGATCCCAGGACTCCAGGATCACGCCCTGGGCCAAAGGCAGACACTAAACCTCTGAGTCATCCAGGGATCCCCTAAAAAGATTTTTTAATTTAAGTGTGTGTGTGTGTGTGTGTGTGTGTGTGTGTGTGCATGCACATGCATGTGCATGCATTGGGGATGGAGAGAGGAGTAGAGGGAGAAGGAGATAGACAACCTCAAGCAGACTCTCTGCAGAGTGTGGACCTCAGCATGCGGTTTGATCTCATGATCTGAGCTAAAATCAAGAATAATTAACCAACCGAGCCACCCATTTTTTACCCTTATTTTTAATTTATTGTACTACAAAACATGTATTATAATAAATAATTGAAAGATGAAACCCAAGGTTACTATACATACACAGTTTGGGAATCCTTTGGAAGACAGCAGAAGATAATTTGCACATCTCCCCCAGTTTCAGGGGTTGGGTGTAGAGTAAGAAATTTGTTGACAAATTTCCCAGGTCTATGACAAATTCAAGTCTCAAGTAAAGTGAACTAATGAAACTATAAAGTGATTTGAAGACTATCAAGGGTAATAACAGGTTTTGAAAATTCATAGAGCAAGATGTCCTTGTTCCTTGGAGTTAGTTTAGGCAGTCGGGGACCAGGGCAAAGCATCAGTGTCCTGGGTGGTCTCACATTTGCTCCTGTGGTAGCAGTACCATATCAAATTAGTCACATATCACAATGAAAGAATAGAATAGAGGGAAAAAAATATTAGTCATATCATAGGTTTCAAATAGAAATCCCATCAGCAGAACAGGAGCAAATATTTTAAACCAAACTGGTGAATCAGAGCTAAGGATTAGGATTTTTCAGGAGAGAATTTGGTAATGGGATATGGGGATTTGGAGACAGGGCAATCCATATTAATTCTGATTCACCACAATTGGCTGACTTTCTCAGTAACCCTCTCAATGGGTCAGGATCTTGTCTTCTGGGCTGTCACTGAACATATCTACTCTACATGCCAACCTGTCCTGAAAGTTCCAGCACAAACTTCCAAAAAAATAAAAAAAAAACCCTTTATAGTGCCCAGAACCAGAAATAATCCCTCCCTCCTTGATCTCCCAAAGCCCTTTCTCTAATTTTCTTACGGCATTTAGCCCTTTATATTATGCATATATATATATATATATACACACACACATATATACATATATACACACACACACACATATATACACACACACACATACGCACACTCTGGTTATACATGTGCATTTCTTACTTCCCTTATTAATCTAAGATGTCATGACAATTTGGGATACACATTTGTCGTAGGGACCAGCCATGGACCTTGCACATCGTTAGTGAAAGAAGGTTCAACAGCAAATCAAGTGCTATGTGAGGACCCCAAGATGACACATTTTGCCCACCTCATTGAATTGTCAAATGCAATGTGCCTTACAAGTGTGTTTTGGTTAGCGTCACAAAATTCAGAATGTGTATTACCAGATCATGTTATAAGTATATTTTATTATTTCCATTAGTACCATCTAGGGGAATGAAAATGTTTTCTATCTATATTGATAAGCACCGCACCCCCTTTTGTATCAGATGTCCAAGTCAGGAAACTAGACATTGATTTTTAATTAACAAGAACTGAGAAGGTATTTGAATATTTCTGCTTTTAATAATAACAATGATTCATGCAGGCTATGTGGTTTAAGCTACTTCCTAAGGTTATATCGTTTAAGTCCTCATAAAGGCCTACTATTCTTCAACAAAGACAAGCTAAGGCTCTATTTATCCATTGTCTATAAAGCTAAAATAGTAATGAAAATGTCTTAAGGGGGAGAAATAGAAGCAAAATTCATTCTACATTCAAAGCAAGCCATTTTCTGTGATTTTAAGTATATGCAAAGAAATTCAGAGTAACCTACACATTCAAGTCGTGATTTCTGAGAAATAAAGATGTGAGGCCTACTTATGTTCCAGGGAATTCCTTTTTTCCTTTTCTCCTAAGGCTGTTATCTCTTTTTGTGTTATTATGGATGAAATTGGTTTAAACATAAAAAAAAAACCCACAATTGATATTTCATCCTTGAATAATGCAGGAGGTAATGTATGCAGGAAAGTTTTTCCAAGGCATGTCTGAGTATATACTTTTGAATTTTACTGGAAAACATGTCATTCCGTTCAGAACTCTGAATTAAGATGCACTATTTTTCGCTGAAGGCTATTTTAAATTAGGCTAATAAATTGCTACTCTCTGCCTTGCGTGATAATGCATTACATTATCTACTGATGTACATGTATTGTTTGACTCTAATGGTGTGGAAATTAAATGTTAGACATGGGCCAGATGTTCCTATAGATGAATATGAAGTATGACTCTGGCACAGTTATGTCTTATTGGAACGAAGGGGAAGGCATGATAACCAATAACAGTAACAACCACCTCGAGAAACATCCTCTGATCCCAGTTTCCCATAAGAACTAATATCACGCACCTCTACATCCTCTCAGTCCTTGTCTTTGAGGAATGTTCTAAATGCCAGCAGTTATTTGCACCTATTTGTGGGGAAAGACGTCTTGTTTCCTAAAATGCATAATAAAATGAAATTATGAATGAATAACTACCTGGAGGGGTGTCCACAGACAGTAAATATTTGTCATCTTTATTTGACAGACAGGAGCAGCCTGGAATGCTTCCCTGGATTGTGTACCTCGACATGGCAGTGAGATTTCCACGGGTCATTCCTCTGCCCCCGCAAAGAGTTCACAGCGGGTAGGAGGGATATGGGAGTTGGGGGAAGGGAAATGGCAAACAAATGGGCCTTATGGTGAATTTTAATGAAGATTCCCTGCTGGCTTTAGCCCCAATGGAAAAAAAGAAAAAGAGAAGAAAAAAAAAGAGAAGAAAGAAAGGAAAAGAAGGAAAAGAAACCCATAATCTATTCAAGAGGCTAACATACGAATGGGATCCTAATTCCAATTGCAGAAATCTGTCACAGGAGTGGGATAGGGGTGGGGGAGGACATAGGATGTTTGCTGTTGCCACTTCTACTGTGCTACTCAGACTACAAATATGTAGATATATTTTTGAAAATCATCAGACGTGAATCCATTACATCATCTTACCATAAGTCACCCCCCACACACACTCCCTGAGAAATGTTTGCAGATCTGTTCTGATGGATGTCAGAGGAGGGCTTCTGGAAGCTCTGAGGAGTGTATTTCAGTTATCAGGAAAAAGGGTAAGGAAGGAAATATGTGGGTATGTTCCATGATATACCAGAAGAACTGGGGAGACAGACAAATGTAACTCAGTGAAAGGCTAGGCCAATGTTTGCAAGTATCTTCTTTTTAAAGAGCTGCTAGTTCCAAGAGGAATATGATGAGAAAATGTAACATGGAGAAAGGGAAAAAAATACATTCTTTCAGGCACGATTTCAGCTGCAAGTGTTACTGTGAGGTTTTCCCTCTCGTTCGCTGTCTCGTGGTTTGCTTGAAAGATGGCATACTGAGGGATTTGTTGTTTTGTGCGCCAGTGGTTTTTGTCTGTGTGTTTCTCTCCAGATAGTGAGATCTTTTCTTTCTGATTTATGTGGACTCATTTTTTTTAAATTTAGTATCATTTCTGATTTTTGGTCCAATCAACTTTGAGCTCTCAGAGGTAGCTTAACTCTTCTTCTTTACCTTGTTTTTCCTTATCTGCAATTTCTTTATTGTGTCACTTAAAAAAAAAAAAAGTAGAGTTTTGAAAGTTCTTTTCCTTCCTAATCATGAGCGTAAGGTCATTTTTTTCTCTCGCGTGAATTTTCTACAAAGATGAATGTCTTGCCTTTCTGGATCTCCCTCTCAGGCCTGATGGGAACAGAAACCTAGGTTTTCTCATCATAAAGCAGTAGACTAATTATATATCCAATATATTCATGGTGTCATCAGTTCCGGACAAATTAAAAGAGTCTATTCCTGCCTTCCAGGACCATTGAGCTGCATGAAATGATGAGTAGCAGTCTGGAACCCTCACCTTTCGGAAAAAATTACTCTCATTTCTCTGAATCTTAGAAGTTTTGCTTTCTTATCATTGAATCAAATGGATTCTTACAATCCCTGAGACAAGTTTGCAGGGTACCCTTTGATGGATTGGTGTCAGCATTTTTGTGTTGAACAAGCTTCCTGGTGATTATGCCAAAAGGAAAAAAGAAGAAGAAGAAGAAAAAAGAAAAGAAAACCTCTTAAGGGCAAACTGTCTTGCTCATTTCTAACATATTCTTGCTCATTCCTAACATATTGATTTCTAACACACATTCTATTGTTAGAATATATTTTTAATCATGAGACCTATTTAAATACAGTCACCAATGAAGAAGGGCAAAAAGGAGGAAATGAAGGAAAACAAGAGAGAAAACATGAGTTTCTAATGGGCTTGCTCTCAGTTGGTCATTTCCTCTAGACTTAGGCTTCTTCAGCATTTGGTATAGCAAGTGGCTGGAATCAGAAGAAAGGAAAAAGGAGACCACTCTGTTCAAATGAGGCTCTATAAGTAGGGTCATCACAGAACCAAGACTAGTTCAGCAAATGTTTTATTAGGATTGGAGACTAAACCTCTAGCTAACCGACTTAGTCCTCAGGACATACAGTTCCTTTGAGGACATAGGTTTCCTTTGAGAAACAAACTACCATGGCAGGATAGCATGGGAATCCTGAATTCTTGGTAATACTCAAATATTCAATTGAATATTCAATATTCAATTCTTGGTATAGCTAATGAGAATGCTATTATTAGTAAAGAACATGAATTTGGGAGTTAGGCTTGAAGTGAAATGAAGTGAAATGAAATCATATCTTCACTACCAACTATCTGTGTGGGCATGGACAGTTCTTTATACTCAGTTCCAATTTTCTCATCTGTACAATATGTGTGATTATAGCACCTACTGCATAGGATTATCATGATTATCAAATGAGATAATATACATAAAAATGTTTAGCTCCGTGCTCCTGGCATATACCTTCAATACATATTATCTGCTACCAATAGAACATTAATAACAAACACAGTCATATTAGTAAAGGCTAGGCAGAGGGATTCTTAGTCTTTTTAAGAGTCCAGTCTGACTCCCTTCTGAGATTCTGGCTGTTTGAGACTGTCAAATGAACTCCATTCTCTACTTTATTCTTCATGTCAGATTTATTGTGAACCCTGTGAAATTAGTTCTCCATGTTTTATTTGATGACTGTGACCATTCAGTTTGTTATTTTGGGTTTAGTCAAAACAGACCCTTAATATTTTTGGAAAATGAATTTTCACTTGTCAAGAACTGTGTAACTGGTCATTTTATCAATTAAATTAACAAAATCTATCAGGTGCTCAATCTCATAAATGTTAGAAGTTGTAGGATAAATACAAGCACTCTTTCTAAATCACAGTGGATGGCACTCTTGAAGTCTTATTGGGGACTTGAGGCCAACATGTAGGAAATAGTATGAATGCAGAGATAAAAGCTATACTATATAAGAACTTAACCTTTAAGGCCATGATGAGGTGCACCTATTCTCTTAGGTCTTGTGGGTTTTGTTTTGTTGCTTGTTTGCTTCCAAGACTGGAAGGACATTTTTTATGTGGACTCTGGAACTTCTACAGTTGCTTGCTTGCTTGCTTACCAAACACTGCTCACTTGAAATCAATTTGCTCAGAAAATGCTAGATTTAAGGTGTTTCTTTATGTAAAAATCCAGAATATGCAATCTCAGACCTCTGACATGGCTACTATTTTAAGGACTTCTTTTGGCATCCAGGGCAAGCTTTATCCAGCTTCTGACTCTATACCTCCAATTTTGGCTTTGCTATCCTTAATTTCACACGGATTGGGCCAAAAGGCTGTCCAACATGCTGCCATGATATTTTTACTGTGCTTTACAGTGTAGCCAGTATTTTCACATGTAGTTGAATTATTTAAATATCTGATTAGGTACTAAGTTATGTAGCACATAATGTGTGGGTTGCAAGAGTGCAGGTAAGACAAATCAGTAAAAGGTTGAGGAAGACTTCATATAACAGAGGAAATGGAACTGGGCATTGAAGATGGAGTATAATAGTGTTTGTCTCTCATACTTTCTAACTTCATTCATTTTCTTTTGTTTAGTTTTACATAATATATAAACATATTCTTGTTACATTCAAAGGATACCAAATACAGAGACAATAAAAAGTCCCCCACATTGAAATCTCCCCAATAGAATTATTTTTATATTACTCCAGTCCTTTCTCTATGCATTTTTATATATAAACCTGAAAACAGATCAGCATACATATTCAATAGGTGGGGTTATAGTCTATTTCATCCTGTAACTTTATTTTCTCTACCAACAATTTGGCTTCTTAATTTTTTTTTCTTACATGATATTTTAGTCCGATACAATTCATGTAAGATTAAATCACTCATTTAAAATGCACGATTCTGGGGCACTTGGATGGCTTGGCTGTTAGAGCATGTGATTCTGGATCTCGGAGCCATGAATCTAAGCCCTCCACACTGGGTTGGAGCCTATTTAAAAAGGTCCAGTTTAAGCAATAGTTTTTAGTATGTTCAACCATCAAGGATATTCATTCCAGAACATCATCATCATCCCAAAGAAAACCTCTTACTTATGTGCAGATACTTTCTTTCTCTCCTGCCCCAATCCCCGGAAAACAATCTACTTTATGTTTCTACATATGTGCCCATTCTTGACATTTTACATCAGATAGAATCTGTAGCCTTATGTGTTTGCCTTTTTCTCGTGTAGCATAATGTTTTCAAGGTTCACCCATGTAGTGTGAGGCATCAGTACTTTATTTCTCTTTGTGGCTGAATATTTCATTGTATGGTATATACCAACTACGTTTATCCATTTCTCAATCCATATTTGGTTGTTTCTATTTTTAAGCAATTATAAATAATGCTTGGTCAGTTTTGGTAGTTTGTGTCTTCCTACGAGTATAATACCATTCATGTACAAATTTTTCTATAGATGTATGCTTATATGTTTACAATTTTATCATCTCATCAACAGTGTATGAGGATTCCAATAACTCCACACCCTTATTATTGTCTGTGTTTCTGATTGTAGCCATCCTAGTAGGAGTGAAATGGTATTTCATTATGGTTTTGGCTTGCATTTTCCTAATTATTAATGATGTTGATCATCTTGTCATGTGTTTTGGACACTTGTACATCCTCTTTGGACAGAAGTCTATTAAAATCATTTCCCCATTTAAAAAATTGGATTGTGTATTTTTGTTGTTGAATTACGTTCTTTATATATTTCTGAATGTCAGACCCTTATGAGATATATGATTTGCAAATATTTTCTCATGTTATATGGATTGACTCTTCATTCTCTTGATAATGTCCTTTGATGTACAAATTATTTTAAATTTCAATTATGTTTGACATCTGCCTTTTCTTGTTGTAACTTATATGTTTTTTATTTGTACCTTTGATGTTATATCTAAGAAACCATTGCTTCATTCAAGATGACAGATGTGCCTATGTTTTCTTTTAAGAGTTTATAGTTTCAGCTGTTATACTTATGTCTTGATCCATTTTGATTTAATATTTGTATGCGGTATATGGTAATTTTAGAATCATATTTTCAGTTTCTGCAATTAATCATCTTGGATTTTGTAAGGGACCATGTTAAATGAATGTGCAGATAGATTTGAGCAGTATTTCCATCTTAACAATATTAATTCTTCCAACTCATGAACATACCATGTCTTATTATGTAAATGCAATAATAATTATTTCTCACTTCTTTTAATTTCTCAGACCATTATTGTTTAACTTCATAATTGTTTCAGTTTCAGGTCATGTGAAAGTGGTAATATTAAGCATTCCCTGAATTCTGCTTTATTGTCCTCTTCCTGAATACGCAGGAATACCATGTTCCCAGGCTCTCTTGCAGTTAGGACAGGGCCATGAGATAGTCCTGGACAATAAATTATAAATAAACTGTTGTTTTTACTTTTAGGTCAATAGGCAAAAAGTGCAAGCACAAGTTCTCTCCATTCTCTCTTGCTTTTTTTCAGTGATTGTTGGGATCATCTGTCAAGACGGCAGAGTGACAAGATGGTACCAGTCTGGCTTTCTGAGTCAACAGCTTAAAGATAGCTGCTGGTAGATGAGCTTCCTGACTTCATTGGACTTTGTTGCACTGTCTTGAGATTCTGGGATTAAAGCAGCACCTACTTTATCCTGACTAACACAGATGAGTATTCACTTACTCCCCCAATCTGTACCAACCTTCATTTATTTTGTTTTCTTCTTCAATTTTTTCCTAGACAATATTGTAATCCTACAGCCAATAGGTAGGTAGTGAGCTGAACAATTAGCCTTGATGACAAATAGATGTGAGAGTTAAAAAATATGAGTGAAAAAGGAAAAACAATTATTCTGGAAGTAATAAATGAGGTAGCTGCAAATCCCAGTATTTTTAAATTGCTTCAGGAGGCTCCTTAAAGCTGATTCCTTTTGTCCATTACTGCACAGTAAAAGACCAGTCTTTTGTAACCTGGTCTTCCCACTGATTTCCTACGGACTTTCAAAAATAAGTTCAATGATTCAGGTGCCTGGGTGGCTCAGTAGGTTAAGCGTCTGACTCTTGATTTCAGCTCATGTCTAAATCTCGGGGTTATGAGTTCAAGCCCCACATGGGGCTCCATACTGGACATGGAGCCTACTTAAAATAATGGTAATAATAATAATAATAGCTTTCATGATAAATTTCTTGAAAAAGTTTAAATTGATGCCATGATTGTTTAAAGTGATGTATCACATTCAACCTAAATCTGGCCACACCAAAACAAATAAGATTGTAAACAATAAATTACTTAAAATGGACATTATTACTCTTAATTATTTAAACAGTCTTTCTATAGACATTGAAAGGAAAATATAGATAAATGAAGTCAAAAGTAGATAGATGAGAGGAAGAGGCAAAAATAATTTTAAGATAGACTACTTGGATAAATGTTATTATAAAATAGCAGCTGGTAATGTTGATGTGAATTTAGTGACCAGTAAAGCAACTAACGTAAATGAAAAAATTATAGAACTTCAGTTTTTCCATTGTAAGAGGTAATACATACTAAAAGACACCTCTAAGTTTCAGGGAAAAAAAATGATTAAAACCATCAATACATTTCAGTCAGCATAGATATATTTAATTTACATATTTTAATTTTAGTCACCATCACTAATTAACTCCTTCTGAGACAGATGAGGTAATTAGTAACCTCTATGTCTCCTTTCTTCTGAGTTTATTGCCTCTATAATACTTAATTTTTAATGGCTTATATCTGGTATAATAACATTTACCCAGCTGTTTTATCTTATAGTTATATTTAAGTGAATTAAGATTTGAACTCCTGTCCTGTTATCATGGCTTCTTAGTTTCTGTGTTTTTTATTTTAAGTCACTTCTTCTCCGGTTGCATTTTCTTCAGTAAAGAAACTTCAACTTTGATAAAATTTCATTGCTCCTAAGTTTCCTCAAACCTATTATTTCATATATGGAAATGCTTTTTATTTGTTTGTTTTTATATATAAATAACACGTTAACTTGGTCCAACGGAGATTTTGTTACCTTGTTTTGGAAACTTGAGTTTTTATTCTGAGACAAATTTCTTCCACATGTATGTTTCTTGCTTTTTCTTCCCAAAAACTTAAAGGAAACTTTATTCAGTAACTTAACTAAATGTGTTTTTATATCACCAGCTTTGTATTGATTTTTCTTAGTATATGGAATGCTCTATCATTTATTTACTTTAGGTGAATTTTCCTATGTGATATTTCTGATTATTTTCTGTCCTATTTGCCAGAGTCTACTTGAGCAATATCAATCACCCTTATGGTGGATGGACTAGAGTTTCCATATCTATTGCCTTCCTAAGGATGTATTTTAAACTTGTTGTCTCTTTAATTTTATTCAGTATAAAGCCTGATTTACATGATAATTTTTTGCTTTTTGCTGCTTCTAATTTATCTGTACTGATTTTGTTTTATCTTAGTTTTTTTTCTTTATATCTCCATTCTTCTCCTCTCTTTTATTATATTATTGTGTTTTCCTTGGGTTACTAAATCCAGTTCTCATTGGATTATTCAAGAGATTAAAGTACCAGCAGAGAATCTGCTTTTATTTCTTTTATTTCATAAATTATATATTCTTTCCATTGAATCATCTGTGCTATCTTTTAAACTCAATGCCTTCCTCCACTTACATATTTTGATTGATTTTTGTTTGTTTTTGTTTTCCTGTAATGGTTTCATGGCTCTAAAATCATTTATTTTATTCCTCCACCTTTGTTCAGATTTTAGTTTTTCTCTGAAATAGTTTGTGTGATTTTTTTCCTGAATATCATCCCTACCTTGTCTGGAATCATCTGACTTCCCTTCTGAGTTAGCGGGCACCAAGAGCAGGATATGGAGAAGGGGCAAGCACAGCTGAGGCCAGCTGCAGTCCGAGCTGAGGTCCTGAGTTCACTCTTATTGCTGATGTCTCAGCAGATGTCCTCTATTATACTCCATTCCACCCAGCTTGGCATGCATTCAACTCTTGAGGTCTTTGGCTCACTCCCCTGACTTAGCACTACATGCTGGAGCAAGAGAATCAGGAGCCCTTTCTGCTTCTGCTAAGGTCCAGATGTGGTTTGTAGAGCATTTTCACAATATTTTATCTTGATTTTCCCAGGGATATCTACCCATCTCTTTAGCCCACTCCTTTTCAAGTAAGAGAATATGCAGAAGTTTCAGGATTTCTGCAGTTTCTCATATCTTCCGTGCTGCTTTCTGGGGTTGAAGCAAGCTTGGGAATCCTGTCAGCCTGGCCAATAGACCAGAATTTTCTGTCCTTTCACCAGTCATAACTTTTTGAAGTTTATAATTATTCTGTATTTCTTTCTAATGCTGGAAAATTCTTGGCAGGGTTGTTCTATTTTTACTTTTGTTTATTGGAGGAGGGAAGTTCTGTACCGCAACTTCATGGTATCACTATTACTCAGACTCAGAGTTATATCCAACTGTATTTATGGATATGCATCTCAAGTAACTAGAGTGAAGACTAATATATTAAAATGAATAAGTAGATGGGACATCTGGGGGCTCAGTCAGTTAAACATCTAATTCTTGGTTTCAGCTCACATCACCATCTCATGGGTTGTGAGATCAAACCCCACATTTGGCTCCATGCTCAGTGGGGAGTTTGCTTGAGATTCTCTCTCTCTCTTCCTCTGCCCCAACCCCTGCTCTATACTTTCTCTCACTATCTAAAATCAATCAATCAATCAATCAATCAACCAACCAATCAATCTTTTAGAAAAAAATGAGTAAGTGGATATGTGGGCTCAACAGCCTGGACTATCCTAAATAGGTGAGTTAACTAGGATCATGGGAATGGAAAGAGAAGCAAATACGATTCTGATCATCTTCAAGGGACCATTACGTATTCTCAAATCATGTGAATAGATCACTGATCCTCATTAGCATGAATCTAGCAGGAAGATAAAGATTGAATCTCAAGATAGTGGGGAAATGCCATGGTAGGTATCATGAGACAGGCTTTTATTCCAGCTTTTTCACACCACTCAGATGTGTGAGGTAAAGTGAGTTATTTGCCCCCTCTTGGCCGCATTGCTCTGTCTATAAAATAAAGGTAATGAACTTGCTCTCCAATAGCACAGCTCTGTATATTGTAATGGGGAAAACATGGGGAATTTGAAGACTTTTTAGTATGTAGTAATGATTTTTGTACAAATAAATGGGGAATGAATTAAGGCAATTGGAAAACTGAGAAAACATTTTTGTAATTCAAGGGAATTTGCAGAGGTAGGATCGAGAAGTAGGAGAAACTGCATTTCAGGATGATTTCAAGTGTCTTATTTTGTGTTATAGAAAGATATAGGTGATTTTCAGAAGTGTGGAAATCAGGCCAAGGAGGTATTTTTAAAAAGATCATTATATCAGCATAGGATATGGGAGGGTAAAGTAGTGATGCCTATATCCAGTGATGATAAATTGGCAGTTAGAAATGGAAATCTGACACACACACAAAAACATAAGTTTAGGACTCAATCTTATAGAAGTGATTGGTGGACACAATCAAGGGGCACATACTGTGTGTGTGTGTGTGTGTGTGTGTGTGTGTGTGTTTGAGAGGAAGAATAGAAAACACAGCATAAAGTTAACCCTCACAAGATTATTTATTAAAAGTTAAGATCAACTAGGTGAAATATAAGAGGTAGAGAAATAACTTGTTCATGCATTTAACAAATGGTACTTACTGAAAAACATTGAACTGGTACTTTAGGAGGTAAACCTACATTCCATCTTTAAATGTGACAGAGATATGATAAGTATTTGTTTTGTTTTCTTGGTTAATTATGTATATCTCTTAAGAGATTTGTAGATAAAAACCTTGAGAACTCTGAAAGGGATTTTGCTTTCTACTGGGAAATACATGAGAATATTATTTTATATAGCAAGTAGCATTTGGATCTTAAAGGTGAATAACATTTTCCAATGGAGAGAATGCTGTCATGGAGATTTGGCAGATGGAAAAATTGATATTAGCCGTGGTTCTATAATAGTGGGGACTTTAAGGCACAGTCCCATGAAGTTCTGGAAAGGCTTTTAGTGACTGATTCCAGGGGCTATTTATATACGACCTAGTAGGCTTAAGGGATGGACAAAGATGTTGAGGGCCTGGGGACACATACAGATGTTGAGGGCCTGGGGACACATGACACATAACACATAACACATGAGAGATTACACCTTACAGGCTTCTGGTTTTGGAATGAATAAGTCAGGGGAATAAAAAGCACAACATAAGGAATACTGTCCATAATATTATAATGGCAATGTTACAAGACAGATGGTAGCTATGCTTGTGATCAAATAGCATAATGTATAAACTTAACAAATCACTAAGTTGTATACTGAAACTAATGTGACATTGCATGTGAACTATACTTAAAAGAAGAAGAAAAAGGAGGAGGAGGGGGTGAAGTGGAAGAGGAGGAAGAGGAAGAAGAGGGAGAGGAAGAAGAGGAAGAGGAAGAAGAGGAAGAGAGAGGAGAAAGAAGAGGAAGAGGAAGGAGGAGAAGAAGAAGGAAGAAGAAGAAGGTGGAGGAGGAGGAGGAAAGTTTTAAGAGTTGCTGAAGACTGGAGCCATGGAGGAAGGACCACCTCACAGAGCTGTAGTCTGGGAGAGGCATAATCACTGCAAGAGCCATGATGTTCAAGCAGGAAGACAACAGGAAGAAAAACTCCCGAACCCATTCCCTCCCACTCTCCATCTCCTGATGTGATGCCCAACATGAAGCAAGGGAGCAAGGTAGTTAGGTGACTTCTCCAGCAACAGCTCCCTGGAGCACAGCTCAAGGTAGAAAATGGATTGGGATAGGGGCCAAATGAAAGATAACTGCCACAGCTATGGAGCTGGGAGAGAATAAAGCGTGACTATGATAAAAAAAATCAAATGATTCATTTTGACTAGAATAACTAATATATGAGAATGAGAAGCCAGAGTGTGCATATAAATAAAAGCAAGTGGTTGTTGAAACTCATGAGAATAATTACAAGGGAAGAGGCGGGAAAAATCTTGTCCACCTGGTACTTAACTCATCAGGAAAGTTTGTTGCCTTTCCTGGAAATCAGCAGATGACAGCAACAAGGATAGAGAAATGACATTAAAAAAAAAAAGATGTACTACAAAAAAGTAAGTTAGCTTTAGAAATACTACTGTAGGGGTGCCTGGGTGGCTCAGTCAGCTAAGCATCCAACTCTTGATTTCAGCTCAGGTCATGATCTCAGGGTCATGAGATCCAGCCCTGCTTAAGAGTCTCCCTCTCTCTGCCCCTGCCCCCCACGCCATGCTTGTGCACTCTCTATATATTAAAAAAAATTAATATCACTGTAACAGCAGCCCAGAAGAGGCAGGAGGGAGAAAGGAGCTCTCTGATTCCTTCTTTTCACTTTATAAGGTGAATAACAAGAATGCCATGTAGCTCACAACTCAGAGTTCCTGGCAAATATTTGTGGGACTGGCAGACAGGAAGGTGGCAGTGGAGTGGCAGAGATGGGACACTGCAAAGAAGAAGGAGATATTAAGGATGCTGCGAGGTGGGTCTGACAGCCTACGGTGCTAATTTTTCAATAGCAGCACGAGAGAGGCCTCTTGCTGGAAGGTTTTCCAAACATAGATGAATTCTGTGGGGGTTCTGTAGGTAAGAAAACCCACCAGGAGTCCTTCCTAGGTCTACAGTCTTAAGAGAAATTTAGCTGTCTGACCTCAGAGGCCACATGAGAGTAGGTTTCCAGAAGGACCCAGAAAATGATTAACATCAAATGTAATGGTGTGCTGAAATTGGCTCATACCAGCTCCTGAGAGTCAGCTGTGCATGTCTCTCTCCAACTCTGGGTTCAGTGGCTTCATACTGGTAACATGAAACAGGTTATACTGGTAACATGACACAGGTTGTGGTGGATGTGTTCATGCCACAGAAATGAACAAATACTGCAAACCAGGGTCCCACCTTCACCTGGGCGTTGTTGTTATTGTTGTCAAACATTTACCAGCATAATACTGATCTCCTTCAAAGATTCAACTGGAGAGTACGCCGCCGTTGTGCTAAGCAATGAGGATGGTGTCCTGCAAGGACATTTTTATGAGAGGAGGAACCCCCCCTACCCCCACCCTCAACAGGGGTGAGCACCCACTGAGCAGGTTACAGGTGTGCTTTTCCTGAAAAGACTGAAATGAATGGAAGCTCATCGGTCAGGACTGTCTATTGATCAGTAGGAGAGAGTTTGCAATGATATAGCTCAGAAGAGATTGAGCAAATAAAAATAAATCATAAACAATTCATGAGGCATGCAGAATTCAGTGAATAGAAAATTAACGCATTCCTTTGAACTGAACAGGCCTGATTTAGCTGCAGTGAGCCTTACAAGTTAAAGCTGGTGCCTTCTTCCTGTTCACGCCCACTGCATGGAGTAAAATTACATCCCACCCACCTGAAGCCTGTCATGGTCACCTGTGTTTCTTTAGGAATCCTTCCTACTGCGGTCCTGAGCCACCGCTAGCTGTTCCCAGCAATTGTGTCTGTGTTTGCCCGTTCGTGAAGGAAATAAATTCTCTCCATGCCCATATGTGACACTTTCCCACCTTCTGATGGCTCAGACTGGGCTCAGGGGGTTCAAATGAACTGCTGCTGAATGAAGAAAACTTTATTCCAGTAATATGGTGCCAAGTGACAGAAGAGAATTAATCAATTTTGTCTTTATATAATTTTCTGGATGCTTCTGCCCCCTTTTCCCCTTGACTTCCCTTTCACATTTATTTTTCTAGCTGGCATGTTTTCTATACCACTTTTATACACCCAGTTTCTTAGGGATTAGAAATGCATAAGAAGTTTCACAAATGGAGATTTACTTACTTACCAATATTGCTCACATAGCAGAGTCATCCATCATTCATTAAATAATATTTGTTAGTCACCTACTATGTAAGAGACGCTATTCAAGGAATCTTATATTGTGCAAATCAAGGGCTCACCAGGTACAAGCTGAAGCAGAGATGCAATCTCCAGGCATGTTTGGTTTTGAATTAAATGACTTTGCATTCACAACTGTATTTACTTGAACGTCCTTGAGTCCATGTGAATGCCTTTTACTTTCTTTATTATTTTAATATTATTCAACTTATATCTTGGAAGTATTTAGTTTCCAGAGTGGAAGCAACTCAGTTTAGTCATACTGTAGGAAATATGCTGACATTGCTATAAAGGGCCCATGTGGGGTATTACTGTGGATTTCTTCTCTCCAGGTCAGCCATACACATGGGAGGGGGCGGGTGGCAATCAAAGTATTATGGAGGGACACCTATAGATCTTAGTGCATGAAAATGTCACCTCCATAAGGTCTGTCACCATGGCTGACACCTCAAACCTTTGGTCACTTATTTTTCTAACATAAGAAAAACCTTTGTTAAAATGTAAACAATATTAACCATCTAAGAAAATTTCAGTATCCTAAGGAAAGTCCTAATAGAGACCTGAGTGAATTTGCCAAATCACATCTATATCCCCAGACAAGAGGGTGTTTAGGAAATAAGTGGGGTGTATGTTTTGCAGAGGAAGATCTACAGAGGAGGCCAGGAGGTAGGATGAGCATAATCTGCAGGGGGCGGGGGGTGTCACTGAGAAAGAGAGATATCAGAATACAAGATCCATTAGCAGAGACCCATTATAACACTGGCTGGTTAGATGACTACTTCTCACTGAATGGCATAAGGAGAGTTGGAGGAGGCCAGTACTGTGGGGTGGCTTCATGAGGCCAGCCAGGGACCCAGGCCCCTTCCATCTTTCTCCTCCCCATGCCTGGGGTCTTGCCCTGCCTCAGTCTCCCTGTTAATAGCTAAGAATTCCCAAGTGTTGATACACATGTGCTTTCATACAAGTCTGCTCGGCTGAGCTCCCCAGCTGTTCTACCTGGTAACTACGACATCCTTGTTGTTCCTGCTACAAATCCAGTGGGTTGTAATGCTGGGACTCATGGATTTACATGTTCTTCACCACCCACCAGGGGTTTGTTTCACTAAATCTGCAGGGCTATCTGTGGCTACATGGAAGGGGGAATGCCTTTTTTCCCTTTGGTTACACTCTGGCCTAAAGTTCCTGAAATAAGATTGCTCTTGTTCCGTCTGCAATTTAAAAAAAAACAAAAACAAAAACAACAACAACAACAAAAAAACAAAAACAGGACAAAACAACAGCATTTAAGCTTTCATGTACCATCTCTGCTCTCTGTTGCTCTAAATACGCATCCAGGGGGAGCTAGGTTGCAAGATGTACCTAGGAGACTACAATCATGCTGCACTCAGAATCACTTCCCCTCTTATAATCAAATCTATATTATAAAAAGCCCATCTACCTAGGGTCGGGTCAGTCTGCCCCCACACAGGAACTTTTATTCTCGTTTCTCTCTTTAAATACCTTTCTGGTGGACCAGCCATACCAATTCAGCAGATATGCTTAATCACTCATACCTAAAGTGGGGTTTAAGGAGGCATAGCATTGATATAGCATATAAGTTGGGGTATAACACTTTGAAAATCATGACACACGAGAAATAGAACAATGAATTTCTTTACTGGGAACCCTCCATAGCATGACACATGCTATTCAATACAATAAAAGTGTCTGAAATTGCAACATTTGTATTCATCAAAAGAGCCAACTGCTGGGGTGCAGGATCCCACTTTGCATTGAGCATTGAGTCTGATTAAAAGTTCTCTTACCATTCTAAAGTGGATTTAGTCTACCATGTTGTAAATGTCAGTGACAATGAATTTTGAAGCAACAAAATATAGAGCTTTTATGATCCAGCAACTGTGTTCATTGGGATTTACCCAAATGAGTTAAAAACTTATGTCCAAACAAAAATCTGCACATAGGTGTTTATAGCTGCTTTATTCATAATATCTAAAATTTGGAAGCAACCAAGATGTCCTTCAGCAGGTGAATGGATAACAAGACAATGGAATATCATTCAGCATTAAAAAGAAATTAGCTCTCAAGCCATGAAAACACATGGAGGAATCTTAAATGCATAATAATAAGCAAAAGAAGCTACTCTGAAAAGGCTACATACTGTATGATTCCAACTCTATGACATTCTGGAAAAGGCAAAACCATGGAGACAGTGAAAAGTTCAGTGGTTGCCAGGAGTTCTAGGGAGAGAGGAATGAATATGTGGAGCATAGAAGTGTTTAGGGCAATGAAGCTATTCTGCATGATATTGCATTGGTGAACACATCCCATTACACATGTGTCAAAATCCGTAGAATGTACATGACCAATGACCATGAATCTAAATATAAACTGTGGATTTTGTATGATAATAATATGTCAATGTAGGTTCATCAATTGTAAAAAAAAAAAAAAAGGATTACTGTGGTGTGGGATACTGATAGTGGGGAAGGTTATGCATGTGTGGGGAAGAGGATAAATAGGAACTCTCTGTGCTCTCTGCTCAATTTTGTTATGAACCTAAAACTACTCTAAAAAAATTAAGTGGGGTGGGGATACTCAGAACTTTGTGGAACAAGTATTAAAGTCTTCAGTGCAATCCAGAAACCATCAGCATAAATGGAGCCTTACCATCCACCTGTGTGTATTTTTATTTTTATATTCATGAACCCCAATAGTTTGTCAAAAATAATGAATATGAATAGAGATAAAAAACTATAGAGGAAAGAAGAGAAAATGAGTGGGAAATATCAGAGAGGGAGACAGAACATAAGATATTCCTAAGTCTGGGAAATGGTCAAGGAGTAGTGGAAGGGGAGGTGAGCAGGGGGATGGGGTGACTGGGAGATGGGCACTGAGCGGGGCACTTAACAGGATGAGCCCTGGGTGTTACACTATATGTTAGAAAATCGAACTCCAATAAAAAATATACAAAAAAATTATTAAAAATTTCTGAGTAATTTAGAGAAAATGAGAAAAGCCTCTTACCCTTCTTTCTTTGGAACCATATGAATATATCCCATATGTTCCAAACCTGAGATACTAAATACTACTAACAATCTGGATGAGATCCATATCACAGTTCCTTGCCCTTAGGGAATACAGGGGAGGCAGATGCCAAAAGTTGGGATGTGCCAATGTATGCCAGCTACTGGGGATGTATAATTTCACTGTACTCTCTATGACAACTTTTAAGTAGGTATTATTTTCCCCTAATTTATTAATGTTTTGCATGAGTCAGTGTCAGGCTGTATCCTTACAGACATGTTTTGTTTGGGAGTCCCTAATTCTCCAGGTACCCAGTCTTCCCAGTTGGAGACAGGAGCACCAGTTTTCCCTGGGTTATTTGCTCAGAATTACATGAGAAAATTTAGCAACTGAGCCAGAGGCCTTGAAAAGGAGAAAACACTGGAACACTGGAGAAATGGTCCTGTGACTTAATAGTAAAAGACATCAGAAAATGTAGAAACTAGTTTGAATCAGACAGAACTGGGCTTGAAGAATCCTTGGGAAGGAGGGCAGCATTACAGATTCAAGGCAGGACAAGAAATGTAGCCATTGGGGCACCTGGGTGGTTCAGTGGTTGAGTGTCTGCCTTGGCTCAGGTCATGATCCAGGGATCCTGGGATCGAGTCCTACAACAGGCTCCCCACAGGGAGCCTGCTTCTCCCTCTGCCTATATCTCTGCCTCTCTCATGAATAAATAAATAAAAACTTTAAAAAAAATAAATGCAGACATTTTTCTTAGTCTGGAAGGGAAGGTAGAAGGAGGATAAGAAAGTGATGGCTACAGATATTTAAAAATATACATATGAATCTGAAGATGGACCAGAAATAGAGGTACCCACCAAGAGGGAGCCAGCAGCGATGAATGGGGAGTGGTGGTGATGGATGACATAAGCTGGAGGATGGAAGAGATAGGAATAAAAAATATGTATTTCTACTGAATTTTGTTTGACATGCAATATTTCATTGGTTTCAAGATAGTGATTCTTTATTTTCTTTTTTTTTTTTGATTCTTTATTTTCATATATTACAAGCTGATCACCACAATGGGTCTAGTAACCATCTGACATCATATAAAGTATGTGCAATATTACTGACTATAACCCTTATCTTGTACATTACATGCCTATGACTTATTTGTTTTAGAACTGGAAGCTTTTATTTCTTAGCCTTCCTTACCTATTTTTCCCATCCCTCCACCCTTATTCCCTCTGGCAACCAGCAGTCTGTTCTGTTTTCTGAAATGTTATGTTTTGTTTTGTATGTTTCTCTCTTTTGTTTTAGTTTTCTTAAAAGTCCACATATAAGTATTTATGCAGTATTTGTCTTTTTCTGTCTGACTTATTTCACTTGGCATAATACCCTTTAGTTTCATCGATGTTGTCATAAATGGCAAGATCGCATTCTTTTTCATAACACAGTAACATTCCGTTGTATATGAAAAAAAGTTCAAATAAAATTTTGTAATTTTTTTACCTCTGGTTCCCCCAGCTCTAGCCAACGTGAGGTTGACCTCATACTCATGGTTCTGTGCATATTATTGGAAATAGCATCACTAAAGCAGCAATTCTACTAAGCTTGCCTCTGAGTCTTTGAATCTGAATTAACAGGATGGTCCTGACATCAGAAAACTAGGCACTTGCTCAATGCCAGGGGCAAGATCTTTCCATTATGCCATGTAACTGCCATGGAGTAAGAAGATTAAGTAATAATTATTTCCAGTAATTGCTGGTGAGCTCAAATCTAACTAGTATCTGCCTTCCTTTGCCTCTCTCTCTCCCCGACATCCAGCTGCTACTGCATGTTTCCAGCATCCATGTCTGTCCTGCATTCCATTGATGAGTGTCCCCCCAAAGCAGTGCTCAAGCCTAGCTGCCTATTGTACTCACCTGAGCAGTTTTTAGAAATAAAAAGCCCAAGCTCCATCCAGAGAAACAACCAAATCTTTAGGGCGGGTCGAATCTGCTAGGTTACAAACAGACCCGAGGGATTCAAATGTGTAGCCAGGCTTCAGAAATACTGAGACAGAGCATCTTTCTCTCTGAACTGCTTGTGAAATGAAACAAAGGATTAGATGTTATTTATCGACTTTTCAAGCAGGTTTTTGATTCTTATATGGGAGATAGGCTCTTTGCTGTGAGATAATTTGTCATTTGATAAAACTACCTTCAAAATGTTTTAAAGATTGGGACTTTCTGTTCTTAGCACAAAGAACAGCAAATGCCAGTATCAAAGTACCAACAGGAATTTGGATTTAAACATATCTGGCAGTTTTCCTTTATATCTGTGTGTGTGTGTGTGTGTGTGTGTGTGTGTGTGAATTCATTATTTTCTCCTAGAGAAACAGCAAGAAGGGAGTATTTCCTTTGGGTAATCACTTGAATATGAACAATAACTCTATTCTATCTAATTCTAGATATGCAACTAGAATCTCCTAAACAGAAAATGAAATTCATCAAATTCTCAAGAATGGCTTCAAAATACTGAATCTTCATAATAACTCCAGATTATAGATCACTGTTTTATCTGAGGTGTGGCTTAGCAACAGGAGAGGCTATAGGATCCTGGAAAAGTGCTCCAGCTGTAGACCATAAATGACAAAACAAAAACAAAAACAAAAACAAAAACAAAAAAAAAACCCCACACAACCCTGCAAAGGATTCCTTGCTCCCAGAAACATGGATCTTGTCAAAAATTTTAAAAACTATTAATTTTCAGAAGGTACTTTATTCCCAGGATTCTCTGTCTTAGAACTATAGTGTCTGTTAACTTAATAAGAGTGAAAAGAACATTGAATCTCAGTATTTGATGGCACAAGCCAAAGATGTGTCCTTAGATGCTGTCTACATTTCTATCCACCAGCACCCTGCCTTAAGGATTGCTGAGAACATATATTTACGCTGATGTGCACATCTGGTAAAATGACATTATGTGTGACCTTCAGTATTTTCCACCTGCGTGCAGCCTGTAGACTGCCTTTGGTGTTGACTTTCCGCTGTCTAGTGTTTGCAAGAAATTTCCATAGTTTTTAGGTCATTTGGCAGTTTTTCACAATCTCTGTTTTCAATTTTTATTCATATAGACAACTGTGTCCACGATAGGAAAAAAAACCCTAAACTCTCACCTTCTTTATTATTGACTTAAAAAAATTAAGTTCTTAAGCTGATTCAACATGTTCACAAGACTCCAACGGTTATTCTCTACCAGCAGCTCTTTTACAGACTTGCCTCTGTTCTTCCTCCCTTCTATCCCCCTGTTTGATGAAAGAGGCAGGACAAGTAGACCTGTCTATATCAGGGAAGGACTTTCAGACACATGAATTACAGGCTCCATTATGGTTGGTTTCCCAAAGACCCTGTGCCAGATCTAAAAATATTTGCAGAAACGTGGTCCTTATAAGATGGCAGACAAGGGAACAGCAAACTCCAAAAGATGGAAGATTGCATACTATATTGGTGGATAATTGCATGGTAGAAAATGAAATCATGCTACTACAATAAAGAAATAAGAATAAATGAAAAAAATGAAAAAAAAACCAAATGTAAGAAATATATTATGTATGCAGAATGGACATTTTAAAAATTTAAAAAGGATGAAGAAATCACAAACCCACCATATGGGTTTTGCTAAACAAATAGACCTGGGTTCAAGTCAAGGTTCTGTATTTCCTTCTTGTGCAATATTCAGTAATTTGCAAAACATCTCCAAACTTTAGTCTCTCGTCAGTAGCATGGCCATAATACTCCCTGCTTCACAGTTTGCTGGAGGGGCTTGGGTGAGCAAGGGTGAGTTAGATGCACCTAATGTAGCATTTGGAATATATGATAGAAGGGACATAATAAATGTCAATTACTACTCCTCTCCCTTTTGTCCTTACAAAATGTAAATACAAAGGTAGTATCACTACCCAGGACTTCAGAAGAGCTGAATTCTGAGGCTTGATCTTAATAGTTCATTATACTATTCTCGTAGATCCTGAAAAAGTGCAGGGCGAGGCCAGTTCTTTACATCTAAAAGTAAAGTAAGATCCTGGTAGAGAAGCCTGAGTATGTAATTCGGTGTTGCTGGGTTGCTTTTACCTGGGATCATGATAACCCATTATGAGTGTGCTTCAGCAATCTTGAAAGTGGATAGCAGCAAAATGCAATTCACTGTACAAAAGCAGTATGAGACAATGCACCTTTCAGAAATGTTCTGAAATCCTGATCACGGCAGTGTCACAGAGATTAATGGTAAATTATAAAATAAGTGCATGATAGCAGCACATTTTAAATGAAAGTGGGGGAGTGTGAAAACATAATAGGCATCTTCTTTCTGAAGTTCTTATTGCTGTGTCTTTAGTGAAAGAAGAGACATAATCAAAAGTAGATTAGAAGCAGAGCTCAGAAGTTGCTCAGGATAATGTGCCTTTAAAGGGTGAAGGTCATGTCACCTTCTCCACTTTAGCCTCTATTACACTCATGAAGACAAAGATAAGCATGTTTCTATTTAATAGAGTAGCCACAAAATCAATACAGAGAAATTGTTAATACATAGTGTAAATGCCACTAGAAGCAAATACCCTCCAGGAAAAGAAACTTTCAGAACAGTAAGGGACTTCAGAAACAATGTTGTCTAACTATATCATTTCTCAGGCAAGGAAAAGGAAGCCCAGGGAAGGGAAGCAGACATGGTGGTTAGTTTGAAAGCCTGGAATTGAACTCAGAATCTCTAATAACATAGTGGTTCTCTTATACATCCTACTGGATCTAAGAGTGTGAGTTGGAAGCATGTAAGTACAGCTACAATTTCTACTCTATAATAGGGTCCAGAAAAGTCACAAAATAAGTAAAAGACAATTTTCACCAATGAAAATGTTTTGATTCTAATGTAAACTTTTATAATCTAGAATTCTGGCCTCGAAGAGAATAGATTAGAGAAAGAAATGGATGGGCTTTTCACATGAAGTTTAAGTGGAAGTGTTTGCATGTAAACAAATTATTTTATTTTCTGTTTAGGTTGGAACATTTGACAATCACGTCCATTTCCCTAAAAGAATGACCCCTGAATTCTACAACCTGGAAATCAGGAACTCTAATGGTTCAGAGTCTCCCTTCTTTTCTGCCCAAATCCCATTCAAATTTGTCTCCTGGAAACAAGGGCCCTGGCAAAGTCTTGCACAGACTTGAAAAAATCTTATATTAGCTTGTAAGGAAAAACAAGGCAAAATAATATAAACAGAGGAGATGAGAGCTCTTGTGCTTTTTCTGGCTGCTCAGTCAAGATCTTGATGCCTGTGATGAATAGATTGCATGTGTGCAGCAGAAGATAAAAATGATCTCTGTTGGCCCTTTCCCAGCCACAGATGTCATGGCCTTGATCTTAAATATCTTATTCCAGCCCCAGTTTGCTGAAATGCTCCAAGGCAGAATACCCTGTGTCACTCTGCCTCAGTGTGGCAAGAGGCTCCCAGGGCCTGGGAATGTGCTCATATTTGGTGATGCCTTCCTGCGTCACTAAATTAATCAGATGGATCCAGCTTGAGAAGACAATAAGGGCTGGACAAAAGCCGAGAGGGCAAACAGATGGGTAATAATCCCCTCTTTTATCATTCGTGCCTATGGAGAATTATTCAGCAGAATTGAATTCTCTGATGAACAGAGCTCAGGACAGCTTGATGCAGTTAAAATTACAGGATTCTTCCTTTGTATTTGCTTCTGTGCTCTGGGAGAGATGGTAAGATGATATTCTTATTCATAATAGTAGATAATGTTTGCAGAATAAAAAGGATCTACTGGTGTTTGGTGGTGATCAATAGTGTGATGCCAATGAGTGGGGCTCCGTTTAGCCAGACTCCTTTATCATGGATCAGGATATATATGAGACATCTGTCAACACCCTCCATAAGTTCCCAGCGTCTCTGATCTGCAATGGACAGGACACAAGAAAAGAGATGGGACATCTGCTATTCTAAATTGACACTGAAAATCAGAACCATCTACAGAACCAAGCAGATAATAACCACTCCCTCCCCCATTTCATAAGTTTTGAGATAATTCAGTAAACTATAATTTGGACTTTGGAAAAAGAAGTGCCCCCATATTCCAGAACGCAGAGGCTAGAAAGCAGGGAAGTATTTACTGAAATGGGAAGGGCAATGGTGACTTCAACACTTTGTATGCCCTACCACACCTTTATTCCAGGTGCATGGCTCTGAGAGGGATGCAAGTGGACAGCTGGGCTGAGGCATAAATTTTTGGGCTGCTTGCCATGGCAAGGATGCCCTAATCTACTGCTACTGCCCTCTTGCTGGACGTAGGTCTTGTGATCATATTATCCCCCCTGAAATATAGCAGGACCAGACTTCCAAGCTTAGGTTTAGAACTTGACCTGATAGAAATTCTTTCGACAAGATGAGTGACACATTTACCTTTGCTTCAGGTCTGCTGTTCAATAGAGGCTTAACAAAGAATAATGGGTGCAATATCCTATTTTATCTTTTACCTGAAGAAAATAAATATATTTCACATGAAAGATGTTTTGTTACAGAAACAGACAAGTAATAAATAAATAACAGCTACTACTTATTGAGCTAGTGTGTGTGTGTGTGTGTGTGTGTGTGTGTACATGTACATAGTGGTATGTCTGTGTATATCTACTATTAGAAGTTAAGTGGCTTCCTTGAGATATTACAAGTAGTAAACTTTGGGGCTCAGGACTGCGTGATGCCAAATCCCAAACTCTTTATATAAAAGCAGACTACCTTGGGGCACCTGGGTGGCTCAGTCATTAAGTGTCTGCCTTCAGCTCAAGTTATGATCTCAGGATCCTGGGATCAAGCCCCATATAGGGCTCCCTGCTCAGGGGGAGCCTGCTTCTCCCTTTCCCTCTGCTCCCCCCTACTTGTGCACGCTCTCTCTCTCTCTCCCTTCCAATCTCTCTCACCCTCTCTATCAAATAAATAAATAAATAAATAAATAAATAAATAAATAAATAAATAAAATCCTTAAAACAAAACTAAAACCTAAAAAATCCTACCTTATCTCTAGCAGTTAGTTGCAATTGATTCTACGCTGCCTGACCCTCTTGACTCTCCTTTCTCCGAAACTATGCTGCAAGCCTACTGAGAGCAGAAGCCCCATCCTGCATTTCTTTGCCTCCCCACACAGCCAAATGGGAGTCTACAGAGCACTCTTCTTGACACAACCAGATTTCCTTGTGATGAATGTCTGTTGTACACATCTAGTGATTATTCCTCAGTTTTATGAGACCTCAAATCCT
Organism: Canis lupus familiaris; assembly: GCF_011100685.1. NCBI lineage: Eukaryota > Metazoa > Chordata > Mammalia > Carnivora > Canidae > Canis > Canis lupus. The sequence continues at coordinate 19,072,592 of NC_049256.1, read as the reverse complement.
CATTTCATTTGAAAAACAAAGTAGAAACAGTTGTGATCAGAGTATTTAGGGCCTCATCTGTCATGTGGTAGAGACAGCTGCTCACTTGATCTCCATGTGAGTCCCTACCTTCCCCAGGCTCCTCCTGCATCAACTGCATCTGGGACATTGGTCTAGTTTGAGGAACGGATTGTGAGCAGAAATGACATGTCCTATCTGGGCCATGGCAATTAAGAATTCATTCCCTTCATTCTTTTTTCCCATCATGGTGACACAAGATGGTAACATCACAAGATAAACATATTCTGAATTTCTTAGTGATCAAATGGATGGGAACTACTTTTTCATCATACTTTTCTAGGGAAAGAAATACGCTTTGCTATTTGTAAGCCCCTCAGGTGTGGAGATTTACATGTTACTGCCACAGATCCTATGCTTGACTTCTTTTTGTATACCATACCCTAAGATTTGGGCTTTATATTTATGGCATCAAAACAAGAAAAGCTTTTATAACAGAGGAGAACAATTGAAAATATCCTAACTATCCAATCAGCTCTTTTTATTTTTTTTTAATTTTTATTTATTTATGATAGTAACACACAAACACACACAGAGAGAGAGAGAGAGAGAGAGGCAGAGACACAGGCAGAGGGAGAAGCAGGCTCCATGCACCGGGAGCCCGACGTGGGATTCGATCCCGGGTCTCCAGGATTGCGTCCTGGGCCAAAGGCAGGCGCCAAACCACTGCGCCACCCAGGGATCCCCAATCAGCTCTTTTTAAATCATTTCCTCATATTTTTCTCCTATGCACATTTTCCAAGGTCATTTACATTCATTCAACAATTGATTGTTAATTATCTTATTTATCCACTTAGTATGTGTCTGGTATGGGACATTCAGAGATGATGATCTAGTCATTCATTAAATATAAAAACAAAGCAGATTATGTGCCAGGCACTTCTCTGGTGCTTGTCAAATATTTACTTATTTAATCCTCATAGCAGTGCTACAAAGTACTATCCCTATGCTCATTTTACATAGTAAGGAAATTGGAACACAGCTATTCAGTGACTTACCTAAGGTCACAGAGCTGGTGGTATAAAAAAATGGACCTTGAATCCAGGCAGTCTGGCTCCAGAATCTGGGCTCTCAAGCACCAGGCTGTGTTGATGACAGTATTATAGTTTGTTTAAAGAGTTAGTGAGTGAGTGAGTGAGTGAGTGAGTGAGTGAGTGAGTGATTTTAGAGAGAGAGAGAGAAGTAGTGAGCACAAGAGGAGGAGGAGCAGAGGAGAAGAATGAGGGACAAGC